>NC_084632.1:33517483-33667483 GCF_033978795.1 Nerophis ophidion | reverse complement strand
ATTTCAAACATAATTTTTTACCTAATAAAACTCTTGTTAGTAAGTCACCCATAAAGATGCAAATTATATTTAATGATTAAAAACTGAAAATTATTCCAGTGTTTGATAAACACAGGAGTGTCAATGACAGCATTGGGTTGATGTGGTTTCTTGAAAAAAAAAAAAAAAAAGATTCTAAATTGTTTTTTGTATGACTCAATACAAACACACAAGAGATAATGACTGTGGTTCCATTACTCCTAGTATTGAGTACAATCTAAATATTGCTAACTGGTAATGGAAACACCCATATTTTGAAAAAAAACCCTCAAATATCGCTAAAAATTATTTATCGTCTTATGAGGTGGTTTTTCCTGTCTTTTTGATAATGAAATGTTTTGCAAAAGCATGATAAAAACACTTTGTTTCACATTTACAGGGCATTTAAAAACCAAACCGGCGGGGACAACAAGGTCAGAAGGGTCGTCTTGGTCTTGCTTATGATTGATGGCGCATCACAGGTCCCTTCCCGACAAAGGAGGTCGAGCCCCAGGCTCGGAGAGACCCACAAGCTTGAACAATGTCGAGGGGGCCCCGGAATCCACGTTTAGTCTGTGAATTCAACAATTCTCTACCAAAAACCCTTATTCAGAGCCGCTGCCATATGTAAGGAGACTGCCTTTGAGCCATCACCCACTGCCTTTGTCTTCTATTGACAATCATGGCAAAGGCAGCGGCTGCAATGTACTTTGTCAAAATTTTAGAAACATCGCTTTTAATCTGCAAAAACTGCAATGCAAATGCAGTCCCCTCTGGGCATATTTGTATCCTGAAGGTTTGAAATTGGAAGAGAATCAGTCAAAATGATCGAATGTGAGCGCCCTTAAGAATCTGCCTAACTTATTTGTATCCTGAAGGTTTGAAATTGGAAGAGAATCAGTCGAAATGATCGAATGTGAGCGCCCTTAAGAATCTGCCTAACTGTGACATACAGCAGCTTTAACTTCCCATGGAAATTTAACAGAATTTTCGGGAAATTTAGTGTAAATGTTCCACCTGTCTTCAAAACTAGTCTCCACATAGGCAAAATAAGTATTGGAGGAATGTGCTGTGCAGACTTCAGCAATTATAAAATAGTAGTGTTTTGAGAAGATGATTTCTGGCTCAGTGGCGCAGCTTGTCCAGAAATTAGCAGTGGCTATAAAACCTTGCACGTGGCAGATGTCCAACTGTATTTTCTTCCTAGAATTTGTTTATAATCCATCCATCCATTTTCTACTGCTTATTCCCTTCCAATAAAGGAGGAGGTATTACCTTTTTATGGCAACAATTTTTCTACACCCATCCATCCATCCATCCATTTTCTACCGCTTGTCCCTTTGGGGATCACGGGGGGTGCTGAAGCTTATCTCAGCTACATTCGGGCGGAAGGCGGTGGTCACCCTGGACATGCCGCCACCTCATCAAAGGGCCAACACTTATGGACAGACAACATTCCCACTTACATTTTAAATCAATCTCTCTATTTAGTTGTGAAACTTTGCTCATTAAGTAGCTGATGACAGTGGCTACTCAGCTGTGTTTTGCTATTTCGGTGTTCATTAGCTTTCTACATGTGGGTTCAATATGTTCTTCCTCTATAAAGCAACATCACTGCCTCAGCATAATTGGAATATGCATGTTTGCATGAAAGAATGGCTACTGCAAAGTAAAAACTTGATCTTACTGTGTTGGGAGCAATAAATCTCCTACGTGCAATCACTTTGCCCAAATTATGTGTAACAATGCTTTTACAAGGGTAATTAGAGTATTGCAAAACCCATCTTGTGGTTACATATAACGGTTACAGTGACAACACCAGTTTATCGTCCACCACTATTATTAATATCGGTATTAAAACTAAGGCTATGTCTACACTAAGCTGGATAACCCCTTAAACGAATAATTATTTAGCCTAAGACCCGTTTCAGCCACACTAAACCATGGTTTAAGGTTGCCCTTCTTCGGACAAATTTTTACACGAGTAAGTGTGGCGTGTAATTCTTGAATCTCCGGCTCTTAGCTTTGTATGGACTTATTGGTCGTTTACAAAGTGAGTTCAGAGAGGAAGTGAAGCCAGAAAGACCGCGCCCCACAAAGGAAGTGATGTCGGAAAGAATGCGCCACAGCCAGCTTCATAATAAAGCGGTTTCGTAACTCGGAGCTAACCACTGGAAATATGGACGAGAGTCATCCAGACATGCCTGTGTTTCTCCTTCCTCTACATGTACAAACGCTTGTGGAAATCACACATGAATACCTAAAGAAAAAGCGATTGCAGCTATTTCGAATACAACACTTCTCAGACGGCAAGAAAACTTAAGAATGTTGAGGTCAGCTGTGATTCTACTTACCGAAAAACTTTGTTCGTTTGTCAAAGGAGAGTCAACGAGAATGCAGGCTCCCGTGGATGTGATAAAAAGGTAGCGTGTGCTTTGTATTACCTGGCCGTCGAGGGAAGACTATGGAAAGCAGCGAATGCATTTGGACTGGCAAAGCAGACGGTATCAGTTATTGTCCGCCATGTATCACGGACTCAACGTCTATGTCCAGAGTATATAAAGTCACCAAAAACGAATGGACAATGAAGGTGAAGGCAAAAGAGTGAGGAGTGTCCTGACCACATATCTAGATCTGGTCAAGAGAGTGACCAGATCTAGATATCTGGTCAGTGACTGTCATTTGATTGTTGTCAGATTGTTTGATTTTTTTTTTTTTTTTCCAAGATGGCGCTGCTGTAGTGGCTGCTGTAGGCAGGAGCTCTGTGCTCTTGTGTCATCCTTTTGTGTTTCCCTCTTGTTTTCATGTCTTATTATATTTTTTTGCCTTTTGGTCCGGGACCCTTTGGGACTGTGTGACAAGGGGTGCCACTTTCGTGACCTCTGTGGTGCTTTTTTTGTGAACTTCTGGATCTGCCTCCCGGGAGCCTTTTTGGCCATGGAGACCAGCTGCTGGGTGTCTGCCACGCCGGAGTCGCTTTGGAGGGACTGGCGGAGATGCAGATGAGGGGACAGGACTGCAGAGTTTGGAGGGACTGGAGGAGATGGGGATGAGGGGGACAGGGCTGCGGAGCTAGCACTGAGCGCTGGGACGGAGAGGCTTCGCGGTGTCTTGGCTGGGTGAGCAGGTGTCGGACACCTCGGTCACCTTGGACGTATCCTCGCTCATCCATGCGGACTGGACATTGGCCGAGAGTGGAGTCGGCTGTCTTGGTTGCTTTGTTGGGTCTGCTTCTGTCTCTGGCCATGCTCCCTCCACCCCAGCGGACGATGGCGTGGAACACCGCAGAGGTCACCACAGTGGATATGTTTCTTTTACTTTTTATTCATAGCTGTATGTAGAAGTGTCTGGTTGTATCTGCTGCTTTAATGTCTTTAATGTCCTCTGTGTTCTTTGATGTTTGATGTTTCCCTCTTACACACATGGAAGAGGGATGTGTACTATGGCTATGAGTTGTTGTTTTTTCCCTTGGCCTCAGCCTGCACCTCCTCTCCAGGGCCCAGGCTAAGATCGATTTTTTTATTTTATTTTAATCTTCTATTTTTTTTTTAACTTCCATTCCCCCCCCCCCCCTTGTTTACCTGTATCTCATCTTTTTTGTAAGGGGCGCTGGAAGCCGGCAGACCCGTCAGCGATCCTGTTCTGTCTCCCTGTAATGTTTGTCTAAACTTGAATGGGATTGTGCTGAAAATTTTAATTTTCCTGAAGGAACTCTCCTGACGGAATAAATAAAGTACTATCTAATCTAATCCAAATACTCTTTGTCACATTGTGTACTTTCTTGTCCAAAAAAGATTTGATTAATTTATGATGGCTCAGGTGTGATTCACTACAATATGGCCCAACAGCACACTGGATTATAGTTCAATAAAATACCACAACACTGGATATTGTTAAGATAAGTTAAATGTAACAACTTGCACACAAAGCAACACTGGAAGTAACCATGACGTGAGCAGTTTCCGCGCATGCGTAGTAGGTCGCGTTGCGCTGGCTGACAGAGGGGTCTTAAACGACAATTGTGTGTGTGTGTGAACAAGGATAAGGTTTGGTGGGATTTACCCTGGATACACTTAGTGTAAACGGGGCCTAAAATCATTTCATACAAAAAAAAACAATGTAACGACTGCAAGAAGGCTCTTACCTCTCCTTGGACTCTCATGGTTAAAGAGGATCCCGTTGACGGCAAACATGTTGTAGGCCTCTCTGAAGTTCACCACAATCCAGTAGGCATACAATTTAGCAGCACCTTAAAGATACATAAATTTTTTGTTTTACTTTACATGTATGTATGTATAATATGTAACTGTACATCAGACTTGCATTTAGAGAGCTAATCATTTCAGTATATAAGGACATACAATTATTTGTATATCCAAAAAAACAATAGTAGAATAAATCAAGGTGTTCATGCGTTTATTTGGCAGAAGAACATTTTGAAAACACGGGAAAAGATGTTGCTAGCCCTTGTGCAAGCACGGACAAAAGTTAATTAGTGAATAGTTAAGTGGAAACTTCCTGGGTAGGTTGAGTTTAGGAATTTAAATTTGGAACATGGCCAGCGGGATACATTTGGCTCAGAAGATATGTTGGCCCATTTATAACTATGCACCCTCACTATAGGCATCAGGGTGATCAGCCCTGAGTTATGCCAAATTGTTCATGAGGCATTCAATTCCCTGGGTACCAAAGCTAACCGCATACCTCCTGGTTTGCAATTTAGGGGTAAAGCAGGGATCGTTCCTCTTCATCCAAAGCCATCGGGTGCTTCTCTCAGCTGCCTCGGATACAGACTTGGTGGCTATGCGCTGGCAATCTCAAGCTCAAACTTTGTCCTTTCGTGGCCCACAATTTCCTCCAGGTTAATTAATCAATCAAAGTTTACTTATATAGCCCTTAATCACAAATGTCTCAAAGGACTGCACAAGCCACAACGACATCCTCGGTTCAGTCCCACATCAGGGCAAGAAAAAAATTCAACCCAATGGGAACAATGAAAAACCTTGGAAGGGACCGCAGATGTGGGGATCCCCCCCAGGGTGACCAGTGCAATGGATGCAGAGTGGATAGAGTTAATAATGTGAGAGTCCAGTCCACAGCGGGGCCAGCAGAGGATCCTCTTGCATGTAGACACGTCGAGGCGCAAAGACGTCACCAACTGATGCATAACGAGTGGTCCACACCAGGTCCCGACTTCATGTGAAAGTCAAGTCCCTTTGGAGACCACCGTGGGATCATCTTGAATAGACCAATCACCAACTGATGCAAAGAGCAGTGGTCCATCCTGGGTCCTGACTTCGAACCGCTAGGGCTTCATCCGTGGAGGCTGATCCATGGTCATCTGATAACTTCTCCATGCAGGAGAGGCGGGCAGAGCAAAAAAAAGAAAGACAGCAGATCAACTGGTCTAAAAAAAGAGGTGTTTTTAAAGGCTAGATTATACAAATGAGTTTTAAGATGGGACTTAAATACTTCTACTGAGGTAGCATCTCCAACTGTTACCGGTAGGGCATTCCAGAGTACTGGAGCCCGAATACAAAACACTCTAAAGCCCGCAGACATTTTTGGGCTCTGGGAATCACTAATAAGTCGAAGTAATTAGAACTCAGATTTCTGGCCAGGACATATGGTACAATACAATCAGCAAGATAGGATGGAGTTAGAGCGTTTAGTATTGTATACGTAAGTAGTAACTTAGGAAATATACATATCTGACATCAATCCCACCCACCAAGGGAACATCATCGTCAAATTTGCTGGAGACAACGGTGGTGGGATGATTACAGGGGGAAATAAGGCAGCCTGCAGAGATGAGGTCCTGAAACTGGGTGAGTGGTGTGAGTCGAACAATTTGGCACTTAACATCTCCAAGACGGCCCTGCGATGAGGTGGCGACTGGTCCAGGCTGTACCCCAGCTTCCGCCCAATTGTAGCTGAGATAGGCACCAGCACCAAAGGGAATAAGCAGTAGGAAATGGATGGATGGATGGATGGATGGACATCTCCAAGACAGAAGAACTCATCTTGGACTTCAGGCGAAACCAAGCTGCCCAGGCCTCATTGTACAGTTGTGATCAAAATTATTCAACCCTTACACAATTTTGGTGTTTTAGCAAGTTGGACATTTATTCCATATTGTCATATCAAATAAAAATGTGTCAAATAGACAAATGCAACTTAAATTGTAACACTGTATTTTACAACATACCAAAAAAGGACATTTTTCTTAATATCTCATTCACAAAATTATTCAACTCCTTAGTTACATGCATCTTTAGTACTTAGTAGAACACCCTTCTTGCAACGATCTACAGGTATTTTAGCCCATTCCTCTTGGGAAAAAGGCCTCCAGTTCATTCATATTCTTGGGTTTGCGTGCTGCAACTGCCTTCTTCAAGTCCAACCACAGGTTTTCTATAGGATCTAGGTCTGGCGACTGTGAAGGCCACTCCAGAGTCTTCCAGCCCTTCTTCTGCAACCACTCTGATGTTGATTTGGAGGTATGCTTGGGATCGTTGTCTTGTTGGAAGGTTCAATGTCTCCCAAGCCTCAGCTTCGTCACTGACTTCATGACATTTGCAGCTAATATATCCTGGTAGGAAATAGAATTCATAATGCCTAGACAGTGCTGGAGATTCCCGGTACCTGAGGCAGAGAAACAACCCCAGAGCATGATTGACCCCCCACCATGCTTAACAGTTGGACAGGTGTTCTTCTCTTTGTAAGCTTCATTTTTTCTCCTCCAGACATAAGGTTGATTCATAGGCCCAAAGAGTTCCAGTTTTGTCTCATCACTCCATAGAACAGTTTCCCAAAACCTTTGGGGTTTGTCCGGACGATTTTTGGCATACTGGAGTGTATTTTTCTTGTGTCTGGTAGTCAGAAGTGGTGTGCGCCTGGGAGTTCTGGCATGGAGGCCTTCATCTCGTAGTGTGCGCCTTATTGTCTGGGACAAAAACTGCGTCCCCCCCTCTGCACTGTCCTGTTGTAGATCCTCAGCTGTTACCCGGGGGTTTTTCACCACTGTACGCACACAGCATCCTCTTTCTATCACGCCCAGGTAGTGTTTCCACTGTGCCTTTAGCTTTAAACTTGCGAATTATGCTCCCAATTGTGTCTCTTGGAATGTGTAAAGTCTTTGCTATCTTCTTATATCCATATCCTTTCTTATGAAGAGAAATTACCTCCTCTCTTGACTTCTTTGACCACTCCCTGGACTTCACCATGTTGCAAATACACCATTGACCATCTACAAGAAGCTAAGCGTCAGTCTTTTTCAATCAGTTTAATTGTTGCTCGTTATGGTTCTAATCACATCTACAGGTGTTTTTAACACCTGATTGAAAAGACCTTATTCAAATTCTGTTCTTAAGAGTTATGATCTTCAAGGGGTTGAATAATTTTGTCTATGAGATATTAAGAGAAATGATACTGTTTCGTATGTTACAAAATATAATGTTGTAATTCAAGTTGCATTTGTCTATATAATGCATCTTTATTTAATATGACTATAAACAAAATACGGAATAAATGTCCAACTTGCTAAAACACCAAAATTGTGTGGGGGTTGAATAATTTTGATCACAACTGTACATTAATGGTGAATGCGTGGAGCAAGTACAGTCCTTCTAATTCCTAGGTGTCCATATTTCTGGCCAACAAACACCACAGCGTTGGTCAAGAAGGCGCAGTCGCGGTTATATTTCCTAAGGGTGCTCAGAACTTGCTACGCAGTAACAGTGTGGCACTCCAGTTACACGGAGACCGACAAGAACAGACTGCAGAGGGTGGCAAAAACTGCACAAAAAATCTCCTTGCCCTCTTTGACTTGACTCCCATTGTCCCAGCAGGGACAGAAACATCTCCACCAACCATGGCTCCCTTCTTGTTAATCTGTTGCCCTCCGGTAGACAATTCAAGTCCATACGGGACAAAACAAACAAACTCAGGGACAGCTTCGTCCCCAAAGCAGTCCCTATACTTAATAAACATTTGCACCAATGGAAACCTTTTTTTTGCACTGATCCTTGAGACTCACACTACCTCTTCTCTGGTTACCTTTCTGTGTTGTTATGCTGTTTTATACTGTGTATGTATACTTTTAGTTGTGCTATTTATGTCTGCACTAAGGATCTGCTCTCCAAATGTCGTTATACTATGTATAAGGATAATAAAAGCTTTCTCTTCTTCTATTCTATCTCACCAATCTAAATCTATAAGCCTAAATTAATGAAACCTGTTTGGATGAGAGGCGAAACGGTTTCTAAGACAAAACAAACAGTCCAGTTTCGATCAACATGACATGATCATAGATACAGACCTGGCTGACTCTGGTACTGAAGACTGAAATGGAGGTCTGATGTTTGTCGTAACATGCAAGACTGAAAATACTGCACTGGCAGTGTGCTCCACCTTATTTGTGACAGAAGAAACAAGCTATTTTATTTATGTTATGTGTATAAAGCAGATGTTATTGTTGTTCGTTTTTGTTATTGCATGAAATGTAAAACACTTGAAAAATGGATTTCTAGTGTACGTTTTCAGTTTTAGCATCTTTCCATTCCCATATTCCTGAGGAGATTGTATTGTTATTATGGTAAGGACTTGATCCATCCATCCATCCATCCATTTTTCTCCTGCTTGTCCCTTTTGGGTTCGCTGGAGCCTATCTCAGCTGCATTCGGGTGGTAGGCATGGTACAGCCTGAACAAGTAAGGACTTGATAAAAGGGAAAAACGTTCTTGAATAGATTTGGCACTATTAGTGGTCAACAAACAAAAAAATGCCGGACAAGCACTATACAGAGTTTTCAAGCTTTCACTTAACCGGTCCACCTATTCAACACACAAAGCACAATACTAAGCTACATTTTTGCACTGGTTAGCATGCCAAACTGTTCACTGGAGATGTCTACCAAGTCAAAAAAACTAACTAGAAATTGCCCCCCTGTTCAATTGCTGGGGGGCCAATTATGAGGTCTTGGCTCATGGACTCTGTGTGTGTGTGTGTGTGTGTGTGTGTGTGTGTGTGTGTGTGTGTGTGTGTGTGTGTGTGTGTGTGTGTGTGTGTGTGCGTGTGCATGCACGCGCACTGTGTGAGCGTGTGCATCAACATTCTGAAAACGAGTGTTGGATGGTGTGGATACAAATATGTCTTTGTTCAGGAAAGAACCACACCAGTCTTTAGATAGACATTTAACATCAGGGTTTGTGGAGAGCTAAAAAGCTGCCTGAACCCTAAAGCCTACCTCTTTTCTCCTGCTCTCTCTCTTTCTCTACCCTAACCACACCCATTTTTATTTTTTATTTTTTTTAAAACAGTGTTTGCTGAATTGTTTCTGAACTCGCTGAACAGTAAAAATATAAAACAATAGACAATCTACATTGAACATGAGTACAGTACCGTAGGGTGAGCGAGGATAAAACGGTGTGGTTTCCTTCTGTGGGATCTCCTGAACTTTGCCGTACAATTCACTGGTGGAGGCCTGATAAAACCTGACACTATTGGTCAGACCGCACGTCTTTATAGCATCCAAAAGACGAAGTGTGCCCACGCCATCCACATTTGCAGTGTACTCAGCCAATTCAAAGGAGATCTATCAAGGAGACAAAAACAAGGCTTAATGTTTGACTAAATTGAAAAAAAAAACAATGTAATGTGAATACTATTAATATCATAATTTCTATTTAATGGCAGTAACTCTATCTATTGTATAGTACTTGTATCATAGAAATATACTCCTCAAAAAATGTTTGGGATATTCAGCTTGAGGGAGAAATTTCAGGATGAACCAGAATTGCACACATCGTTGACAGGTGTACTTAGTTTGACCTTCTCTACAGTTCGACTGTTTTAATACATTTCCCACAACCTGCAGTTTTTAACAAGGACGTCAACAGCAAAATTCATAATCGATCCATCCAACCAATTTCTACCGTTTATCCCGTTCTGGGTTGCAGAGGTGCTGGAGCCTATCCCAGCTGAATTCTAGCAGAAGGAAGGGTACACCCTAGACCAGTGGTTCTCAACCTTTTTTCAGTGATGTACCCCCTGTGAATATTATTTTTTAATTCAAGTACCCCCTAATCAGAGCAGAGCATTTTTGGTTGGAAAAAAAGAGATAAAGAAGTAAAATACAGCACTATGTCATCAGTTTCTGATTTATTAAACAGTGCAAAATATTGCTCATTTGTAGTGGTCTTTCTTGAACTATTTGGAAAAAAAGATATAAAATAACTAAAAACTTGTTGAAAAATAAACTAGTGATTCAATTATAAATAAACATTTCTAAACATGGAAGTAATCATCAACTTGAAGTGCCCTCTTTGGGGATTGCAATAAACTTAATTCTAAACATTTCTTCACAAAAAAGAAATCTTTAACATCAATATTTATGGGACATGTCTACAAAAATCTAGCTGTCAACACTGAATATTGAATTGTTGCATTTCTTTTCAGTTTATGAACTTACATTCATATTTTGTTGAAGTATTATTCAACAAATATATTTATGAAGGATTTTTGAATTGTTGCTATTTTTAGAATGTTTTTAAGAAAAAAATCACGTACCCCTTGGCAAACGTTCAAGTACCCTCAGGGGTACACGTACCCCCATTTGAGAACGACTGCCCTAATTCGGAGATCACAAAAAGGTATGAGTACCCACAGTTCTTCCCATTCCAACCATATATGCAATGACTCAAAAAATTATAATTGGGTACACAATTGTCTACATTACAAAGTATTCATGGTCCGAATTATAGATGTAGGCCTAAATATGAACATACAGTCACCTAAATCTTATGAAAAGAGGTGGTGAATGTCCCTGAATACATTTTAACATGTCAAGGCCAAACCCTGTTAACGTTTTGTCCGTGATTATGATTGACTGCAGTTTGCAGTGACAAACAGTGTAACAGCAAACAACCTTGTTTTGCCGTTTCATTGGCAGTAAAAGCTTTACATTCAAGGGTAAGTATTGGATGTTCCAACCATGTTACACCATATACTATTTTATGTATGAATGTTGTCTGTAGATGGGGAGCTTTCCGGCGGAAAGAGCAACAAAAGGCTATCAGAGGGGAGACAAGGCCTGAATGCTCTTTCTGGAGCTCAAGTCCACGCCAATCGGTGGACATTTAGGAAGAGTAAACAAAACAGTTAACATGTGCTCAATATTTTAGTGGTTTGGCATGTGTGTGGATAGAGGAATAGGTATGTGTTTTTAAGTCGACCACACAATTCTTTTAAACCGCCTGAGAGACTGTGTGGGTGTCAGGGGTACTGCGTTAGAGTGGTTCAGATCTTACCTGTCTGAGAGGTCCTTCTCTGTCAGGCTGGGGGACGCCACCTCCTCTTCTGGCCCGCTTTACTGTGGTGTCCCCCAGGGATCTATTTTAGGCCCCATCCTGTTCGCTCTTTATCTCCTCCCTCTTGGAGATATTTTTAAGAAACATGGAGTGTTTTATCACTTTTATGCAGATGACTGCCAAATTTATATGCCGATTTCAAAAATCCACGGCCCCCTGACTCCCCTTCTTAACTGTCTATGCGACGTCAAGGCTTGGTTAGCCCAGAATTTTTTAATAATGAGTGAGGGAAAAACGGAAATTTTAGTTTTTGGTCCGGCCCTCACTGACTTGGGACCATTGCAAAATTATGTGCGTCCTAAAGTCACCAGCCTTGGCGTCACTATAGACAGCGATTTTAAACTCGACAAACAAGTCCATGGCGTTTTAAAATCGTGTTTTTATCACCTTCGTCTTTTAGTAAAGGTTAAACCGTTTTTATCTTTTAACCTTTTTGAACAAGTCGTGCATGCTTTTATTTCAAGTCGCCTGGACTACTGCAATGCACTTTATGCTGGCATTAGCCAAAAAGTTCTCTCCAGGTTGCAGTTAGTCCAGAACGCGGCAGCACGACTTTTAACAGGGGCCAGGAAACGCCAGCATATAACCCCAATTCTTCAGTTTGCACTGACTCCCTGTTCATTTTAGAATTGATTTTAAAACATTGCTGTTTGTTTTTAAATCTTTACATGGACTGGCACCTCAATATATCTCGGACCTCATCCAAATTTACATTCCAGCGCGCGCTCTGAGGTCCGAGAGCCAGTTCCAGCTCGTGGTGCCCAAGACCAGACTTAAGACCAGGGGAGACAGGGCCTTCTCTGTGGTCGGCCCTAAGCTCTGGAACACTCTGCCGCTCCATGTTCAAACTGCTTCCACAGTGGAGTGTTTTAAGTCTCGTCTTAAGACCCACTTTTATTCTTTGGCTTTTAACACTACGTGAGTTGTGTGGTCCTCTGTTCTCTGTTGTCCTCTGTGTTTTTTATACACTTTGATTTCTATTTTACTGTTTTAATTGATTTTACCCTTTAAAATAGTTTTTAATCATATTTGTTTTTATATTGTTTTTATTGGTTTTATATTTATTTATTTTTTGTGTTTATTCAGTCATTGGTGGAGCATTATATATATATATTTATATATACTTTTTTTATTTTATTGTATTTATGTATTTTATTTATTTTTTTTACAATTGTCTTTAACATGGCTGTGCAGCACTTTGGAAACGTTATTGTTGTTTAAATGTGCTATATAAATAAAGTGGATTGGATTGGATTTAAGTTATCAATATTAATAAAACTTCAGGAGATACACATGATGTCTTGGGTTGCAATATGTGGCAAGTATAAACACCAACTCAAGCCTCTCTTCTTCAAACTATAAAAGGTACATTTCTGCCTTGTAATCAAATTGCGTATTACCAATTGTAGCTAAACTATTTTATGGCTGGTATCTACCATCTGGAAACTGTTAGCATATGACAGGACCCTTGCCCAAAACTTCTAATGGGTACCAATATATTCTGACAAAGTGGGTTGGGGCATTCCCTTAAAAAACAAAGTGTGCATTAGAAGTTGCACAACGGGAGTGCTCAGTTATTTTTACAGTCCTGGCTGCCCAGAACATATATTATCAGATCAGTGATGATGTGGCGGGTTTGCTCCAAAAAACACTGTATAACCATGCAAACAATGGTGGCTCAGTTGCAAATTTCGAGTTGGGGATGTTTATTGGACCAACTCAAGGGAACAGGATGCAAACTTATATACAGTGCAAAAATGTGTGAAAAAGAAAAGTAAATACAAAAATAAAGTACAAAATGCGGGGAATTAAAAAATTATGTGTTGCTCAAAAATTCCTAATCACTGTTCGCACTATACTCCAACTCTCCACAACCAACCTGCTCACCTACTCCTATCCCGACTGAATGAACAGCCTCCCTTAAATACTCAAAGTCCCTCCCTCAGGCATGACACAGACAGGGAAAAAGGGTGAAAAAACAAACTTGTACTCTTAATGTACACATCTAGATAATAATTGACAATGTTTCATGCTATATCTATCACAACATCAAATGGTGTCAAATATATTTATTTAACAACTCCATGATTTATTAATAAGTCCACATTAAGACCAGTTGGTATGGTTCATTGGTCACATGACCTTCGCAAACCACGCCAATGCGCACTTATATGGCCTCATCTAAAAAGGTACAGCGTCTTTTTGACTGCACTCCACGTGACGCCACGACGACAGCCTACTGCCCTTCATGAAGTATGATATATGGAAGGGAGGCTGTTTTCTCATATGTTCCTGTGGATGTGCCTGTTAATTTCCCTATATATTCAGCACATTTCATGGAAATGAAGTGGACAAATCATGAAAAAATGTCTATTATAACTTTGCTTGCTGGACAGCTTTCCAAAACACTCCCTAACAAAGATAATTTTGTGATGTTTATGGAAAAAAGAAAGGAGCACATGGATAAAGTGTACACCAGTGTCCAGAGCAACATCTCTCAGGCACATCAAAAGCAGAGGCTTGCCTATTAGAAGAAAATCTTTAAAAAATACAGACCCTACAGTGTTGGACAAGAGATAATTCTATTCAACATGTGGAAGCAGCGGTGAAAAGGGGGTTGAATAGCATTTTGAATTTCTATTGTTTAAACATAAAAATGTCCAATTTGCTAAGAGCAGTTGCACTATTTTAGGAAACTATTCATCATTGTATTCTTCTTATAGGACTGATTAAAGGCCTACTGAAACCCACTACTGCCCACCACGCAGTCTGATAGTTTATATATCAATGATGAAATATTAACAATGCAACACATGCCAATACGGCCTTTTTAGTTTACTAAATAACAATTTAAAATTTACCGGGAGTTTCGTCTTGAAAACGTTGTGTAATGATGACGTGTACGCAAGACGTCACGGGTTTTAAGGAAATATGAGCGCTGCACACACACACAGCTAAAAGTTGTCTGCTTTAACGGCATAATTACACAGTATTTTGGAGATCTGTGTTGCTGAATCTTTTGCAATTTGTTCAATTAATACTGGAAAAGTCACAGTAGAAAGATGGAGTTGGGAAGCTTTAGCCTTTATCCACACAAACACACGGTGATTCCTTGTTTAAATTTCCTGGAGGTGAAACTTTCCTATGGATCAGAGCGCGGTCAAGCCAACGGGGATCCCTACCAAATGTCAACCAGCAGGTTTCGGTGAGAAAATTGTGGTTAAAAAGTCAGTTCTTACCGGAGAAAAGCTGAGCTTGTGCCGTCCATACAGTAGCTGCCGTCGACTCCCCTGAGACACTGCGCGTCAAGACACCCGTGGAGACACCCTTCCAACTATCAGGTACTATTTAACTCACTAAAACACTAGCAACACAATAGAAAGATAAGGGATTTTCCAGAATTACCCTAGTATATGTCTCTAAAAACATCGGAATCTGTTCGAATGCAATCGCGTTTTTTTTAATCTTTTTTTTTTTCTAGTCCGTCGTTATCAATATCCTCAAACACGAATATTTCATCCTCGCTCAAATTAATGGGGAAATTGTCGTTTTCTCAGTCCGAATAGCACTTTTTGTTGGAGGCTCCCTTTAAAAATAATGTGAATATGTGAGGAGCCCCCACACGTGACGTCATCGTCTGCGACTTCCGGTAGAGGCAGGGCATTTCTCTTAACACCGAAAGTTGCGAACTTTATCGTGGATGTTCTCTACTAAATCCTTTCAGCAAAAATATGGCAATATCGCGAAATGATCAAGTATGACACATAGAATGGACCTGCTATTCCCGTTTAAATAAGAAAATCTCATTTCAGTAGGCCTTTAAGCCAGACTTTAGTGGGCCTTACAAAATTGAGTAAATCAAAGACAAATCTGTCTCAGTTAATTCAGCATGGGACATTCTTAAAACAAAATATAGTATAAATCACCTAAAACCTGTAAAGCGAACCCAACCAATGGCAGATACAGTACCACTCCTAACATAGTAGGTGAAGTAGTGTGACTTCAATACAGCCCCATACATAATGAATCAAATTGTAAAAGTATGCTATCCATATTTTTATATTTTTGGTCATGGATAAATATCTGTTTCTAATTTTGTTTTCTTCCTTCAGTTCGTTCTTTGTGGACTTTAAATGATGAGAGCCATGTGGAAGCTGTTGTCGGCCCTTTTAAATTGTATGACACGTCCTTTTGGACACTTGAAGGCACCAATTGGCTGGCAGATGAAGTGAAAGTTTTTAATTTTATCATCATCTTTTGAAGAGTTTTACATTGTTTTCCTTCTGCTTCTATAAGTCTATAGGCTATCGACTCAAATATTCATGTGTTTGTCAGGAAAGAGAAGGCAAGTTGCCCCTCCATAATAAATTATCTTCTGTTCTTTTGTTGCTGCCTTACTGTATTCTTCATCATTTACAACCATTATCTAGAATTTCAGTAACAGAAATTTGTATTGACAGAATCCTGTCCATCATCTCAGTGCTGTGGTTGGAACAAGTCTTTTTGTAGATGGAAGATTTGAGACAATGAGAAAGGTGGGTATTTCCATATCACCATTGGTAATTACTATTCATCTTATTACTATGGTCATCATAAGGAGCGTATATATTATTTCACTTGTGTCTGCTATGAAATTCTCTATAATGTAAAGATGCCGTTGTCCTTTAAATGTTGGAGCTAATTCGATTTTGCTGGTAAGTCCCTGTTGTCATGCAAAAGCATATTGGTTGGCTTGTTTTACTCTAATAGATTATTATGAAATTCCCTGGAATATTTTAGTTTGTACAGTCTTCATTTGATAGACCTCCTCTCATATAAAAATAACATATGAGGGAAAGATTCTTCGAAACTAGAGGTTTATAATTCTAAATGAAGATTTAAAAAAAAAAAATCAGTACTTAATTCCCCAATCTTTGTTTATCAAATTAGAACAAGCGGTAAAAAATGGATGGATGGATGAATGGAACTTCTTGATAAGAGTGGACAGAAGCACCACAGAAAAGTAGTCTGTCAAAACATTAGTCCGCAAAAAACAGGAAGACTCTTACAGACATAAAAACAAGTCTTTTAAACCATGAATTACTATACGGTTACTCTTCAGCCCTTAAAACATTAATGGTTTGCATTGCAGAAGAAGTGGAAGCCAACTTGCGGTGTGCTACTTGCAGGCCATGTAAGCAGATGTTTGATAAGGCTTTTATGTAGCTATCTTACAAAATGTAAGTATATGACTTGGTTTTCAACATCTTAACATTTGATTGTTTTTAGTGTGAAACGTATATATTGAATGTCAAAATACAAAAAATGTAAAGATTGTACTCCCGTGAAAGTTAGTTATAAAAGATTTCCGCATTCCTTAGATTCATACGGGCACATTATATCCAAAGGGGAGCACTTTCAGACACATGCGGCATATGTGACACTAAGTTAAAAACTTTAAGGTCAGAAAAGTCGATTTAAATACCGTTTATAGAGTTTTTTTTTTTTTCGTGATGTCAAGGTTTGCTATGTATTTTTTATTCAGCATGCAATATTTCGTTACACCAGCAGAGGCCGTGTGGTGCCTTTGGTATTTGTAACTGGCACTGTACAAGAAGCAGATGCCTCAAACTCCGGTTGTAATGCTGTTTTAATTGTTTTTCAGATAAACTGGTTTGCATATAACACATAAAAGCAGTAGTATAATTTATTATGTACCTTTTAGAGTAAGCAATGTTGAGCAAAGGTCTGTTTTGTTACGTGTATGACTTAAAAATGAGTCACATTCAGGGTTATTTTCTAAGATCGCGGATGTTGGTCCGACGGTAACCACGGTGAGAAAGCAAAATACAGTTAGCTTTAGTTTAGGAGTAAGGTCACAACATAAATCTTCAGGGATACTTGATAATAGGGTGTTAAATGTAATTTATGTTACAAGGAAATGCTAAACAAACTTTTGAGTGTTGTATAGATCTTAAGCACACCAGATATGTGTGTCAAAGATGAACTACAGTTAGTTTGTGCTAAGGCAGTAGATGCACAGTCGCACGTAGGATAGTAGGTAGAGTACAAGTAATGGAAAATGACATAAGAGAAAAATGCAATCCATATATTAATAAGTAATTAGAAACATGATTCAAAGGTAGATAAAAACAGTAAAAATGTTTTTTGTATTTATATATTTTTGGAATATTTGTAAAATTGTTCAACTACAGACATTGTATTTTGAGAAGATGTCTGACAGTACTGATATAAAAAAAAAGCAGATGCACATCAAGCTCCGGTTGTAACGATGTTTTAATTGTTTTGCAGCTTGATCCTGAAAAATAAAAGGTGTCGCACAACGAAAAAGTTGGCCCATCTTTCGAGCCGTGTAACATTTTGGCGAGCCAGCCAGGAGGAAGCACCAGTGAGTCAACACCACCACCATCGTCCCTCCTTCCCAAGAAACAAACCTTATTCTACTATTAAACATGGAAAAAGTACAGCCAATGCGTGATGAACTGAGTACAGCCTTGTGGCAGATGGAGAAAGACCTTCTCGTGAATGTCTGCGAGCGACGGATATGTTCCGGCCTGGACAGCGGAGATTATCACAGCAAGTCAAGAAGGGTGCTCATCAAGATGGAAGAAAGCATGTTTGATGAGATTGAGGAAAGTGAACAAGAAGAACAAGTTGAGGAATGTTAGATAGAGTTAAGTAAATATCAGAAGAAATTAAACGTTGAACCATTGTCAAAGAAAGATCAGAGAAACTGTTTGAGCCTGACACTTCACCCAAAAGTATACCTTCTCCACTCAAGAGTTTGACCAGAGCAAAGATGTTCTCTGCAAGAAGGAACTTTTTTGAAGGGAGTTCAAGATCTGTGGGTAGACAGGTGAATCCGGACAGAGGGATAAGCTATCCTACCTCAGTTTTGTGCGTCAAATTGGGGAGTTACTGTAAAAGGACATTTCGAGACTTAAATAATCGAAGCAGTAATCAGGGCTATTAGTCCAGGCCTGCCCCTCAGAGATATGCTGGAAATCTAACGTGAACTGACCCTCAATAAACTGTTCACTATATTAAAAAGAGACACTACAACAGGGGTCGGGCACCTTTTTGGCTGAGAGAACCATAAAAGCCAAATATTTTAAAATGTATTTCCGTGAGAGTCTAATCATATATATATATTTTTTTTTAATAAATGTTTTTTATTGAATTTGACAGGTATTACAATGTGCAACAAAACAGTAAACACATTTTTCCCCTTTTTTTCCCACCCACTTCCAAGAACAGCAACCCAACACATACCCCATACACACATAAACCCCCCTGGCTCCCAGGTCCTACATAAATTAAAGGTACAGTCACAAATGGAAAATAATTAGTACATCACTTTCTTCTCAACATAGGCAGATAGTAAATATACACCCGGAATAAATATGAATAAAATAAAAAAATAATATTAATAACAAAAAACAAAAAAAGCTGGTTTATGAAAGGTGAACTTATCATGTGTCCTGTAGCATCTTTAATTTAGCTATGTAATCAACCATACAGCCCCAAACAGAATAAAACCTCCCAGGTGCCCCCCTAAAATTGAACTTTATTTTCTCCAGATCTAAATACATCATGATGTCTTTAAGCCATAAGGAAGCTTTGGGGCAAAAAGGTGACTTCCACTCCAGCAAAATGCTCCTATGTGCTAATAAGGATGCAAAGGCGATACTATCCTTAACTTATCTCTTTATTTGGGGATCTGATACTGTCCCCAAAATTTTTTTAACACTGAATACAACTAAATGCATGCATTTTTTAAGTAAAACCACATTTTTTAGAGTATAATAAGTCATTAATTATTTTTAATAAAATTGTTATTTCTTGAACAGGTGCGGTAGGAAACGAATGGATGGATTAAAACTGCATGAGAATGTTTTATATTTTGAACGTTATTTTTAACATCGTGATTACCAGCGGAATTATTCATTACTTATCGTGTTGAGCAATGTCAGCTAAGATTTATCTGAGAGCCAGATGCAGTCATCAAAAGAGCCACATCTGGCTCTAGAGCCATAGGTTCCCTACCCCTGCACTACAAGGTAGACAGCCTTACTGAGCTGTACCACCAGCTCATCAATATCCCCAAAGAGCCCAGAGACACTGTCCTGGACTTTGTTTTTCATGCCATTGAACTGAAAGAGAAACTGCTGTGGAAAGTTGCTAATGAGGAAACTGATGCACTTTACAGCCGACGCACAATCCAGCGCAAGTTTTTACATTCCATTGAAACAGGGCTGCTCAGCGATTCGGTTAAGTATCAGATAATCCCCCTCCTCAGTGATGTGAGCACAACAGATGAAGAATGAATCAGAGGTCTAACTGAAGCGTCAAAGCTGGAAAGTGAAAGACTTGAGAAAAAAAAAAAAAAAAAAAAAAAAAAAAAGACTTGAGAAAGGTAAAAGGTCAGCTGCAACCAAGATTCCCAAAGTACAAGAGCTCCAAACAGAATGCCAGGCAGACCACACACCTGTCCAGAGCCCCGCAAAGCCCAGAGAAGCCCAGACTGCAGTGGCCGTGAAAGCTGTAAAGAGACTAAAAGTGAAAGCACTGACACACAACAAATCATTGAAGAGTTTTGTAAAGCCCGGAAAAGGGTGGAGTGCCATCTCCAGGTTGGTGAGGAGACCCTGCCCCAAGTGGAGGAGTTCAAGTACCTAGGAGTCTTGTTCACGAGTGAGGGAAGAGTGGATCGTGAGATCGACAGGCAGATCGGTGCGGCGTCTTCAGTAATGCGGACGTTGTACCGATCCGTTGTGGTGAAGAAGGAGCTGAGCCGGAAGGCAAAGCTCTCAATTTACTGGTCGATCTACGTTCCCATCCTCACCTATGGTCATGAGCTTTGGGTCATGACCGAAAGGATAAGATCACGGGTACAAGCGGCCGAAATGAGTTTCCTCCGCCAGGTGGCGGGGCTCTCCCTTAGAGATAGGGTGAGAAGCTCTGCCATCCGGGAGGGACTCAAAGTAAAGCCGCTGCTCCTCCACATCGAGAGGAGCCAGATGAGGTGGTTCGGGCATCTGGTCAGGATGCCACCCGAACGCCTCCCTAGGGAGGTGTTTAGGGCACGTCCAACCGGTAGGAGGCCACGGGGAAGACCCAGGACACGTTGGGAAGACTATGTCTCCCGGCTGGCCTGGGAACGCCTTGGGATCCCCCGGGAAGAGCTAGACGAAGTGGCTGGGGTGAGGGAAGTCTGGGTTTCCCTGCTTAGGCTGTTGCCCCCGCGACCCGACCTCGGATAAGCGGAAGATGATGGATGGATGGATGGATGGATGAAGCAAATGCTTATGGCATGGAGACCAGTCCCTGTGCAAGTGGACCAAAGCAGAGAGAAAAGGGTAGTAAAAACTTTTGGGAAGAGGGAAAAGGAGATAACAGTTCACACTGCTTCAAATGTGGGCGTAAGGGTCACTTCTCTCGGGGATGCCGAGCTCTGAGACAGTCGAGAAATGGGGAGGGACTACTGTGACGGGACCAGCAGTAGTCCAAAGCCAATCATCCTAAGGTGAGCTCCCAAATCCAGAACCAGCCCCCACACAACCTACAGCCAATGCCAGTGTCAGCGAAGTTCACTACCCCCTCAACGCAAGTCAGTTAGTCAGCCTTGTGGGAAACAGATGTACAATGAACTGTTTTTGGACAATCATCCAGTAACTGTACTGTGGGACACAAGGGCCCAGTCGAGCATAGTTAATGAACAGCATCTTCCCCACACATTCGTCCGGCCCATATCTGAACTGTTAAAAGAATGAGACACTCACAATTTATGCTGCTAATGACACGCCCATTCCCTACACTGGCTTGATTGAAGTCAGATTTCGGCTCGACAGTGATTCATCCAAAAGTGAGTTGGAAGGGCCAATACTAGTTTGCAGTGTCCCACCAGTGGCCAGTGACCCCATCATCGGCTACATTGTCATTGACGCCATTGTAAACAACAATGAAGGCAAAACTAAAGGGGGGACAAAGCAGCTTTCCCACAAAGTAAGTAAAGCTTTTGAGATAACTGTCAGAATTGTTCACGTCGTCAAGCTAGTGCAGAACAGCAACAAAGATTCAGGCATTGGCGTGGTGCGTATTGGTGTAAAAACAGTGACATTGCCAGCTAAGCAGGTAACACTAGTTCACATGCAAGCACATGTTAGTCAAAAAGTCAGGGGCCAAGACATGTTGTTCTCACCTAACACATATGATCCGCCACCAGAGGGCATCGTCTACAACGAGATGCTGGTAAAATCCTCAGACAGAAAATGGTTGTATGTGCCCATCCCAGTGACAAACAACACAGACCACACCATCAGGACCCATGCAGTGCAACCTGAAGAGGATTTTCCACTACTAAGTGAAGAGGACATACAACCACAGACTGAAGAAAATGTTTCGGATCCCGAACAAGACAGTCTAGCATGTGGTGAGTGTCGATGAAGGTGAAATTAAGACTAAGACCCAGCGACCTCAGCGACAGAGACAACAACCTATGGTACTGAGTTACAACTCTTTAGGTCAGCCAACTTGGGTACAGAGGGGTTGTAAGGTTAAGACTCAGGTTATTGAGAGTAAAACCTTTTGGAGACCCTGGGCTGTCCAAGTGTGCTAAGGTTACAGACTAAGTAACAGAAAAGTCAGGACACATTTAATTTTGTGGGGGAGAGTGTGTCACTAAGTGATTTACTATGATTAAAATAGTTGCGGTCCCTCCCCCAATTAAAAACTCTTTAAGGTCAGAAAACTTGATTTAAATACTGTTTATGGACTAATTATTTTGTGATGTCAAAGTTTACTATGTATTTTTATGCAGCATGCAATATTTAGTTGCACCATCAGAGAGCGCCTGGTGTCTATTAGTACTGATATGAACAAAAGCATATACATCAAGCTCCAGTTGTAGCTGTTTTGTTTTTGCAGGTAAGCTGGTTTGCATATAACACATACAAACCGTAGTATCATTTATTCTGTACCTTTTAGAGTAAGCAATGTTAAGCTAAAGTCTCTTTTGTTAAGTTTATGACTTAAAGGCCTACTGAAATCCACTACTACCGACCACAAAGTCTGATAGTTTATATATCAATGATGAAATCTTAACATTGCAACACATGCCAATACGGCCTTTTTAATTTACTAAATTGCAATTTTAAATTTCGCGCAAAGTATCCTGTTGAAAACGTTGCGGTATGATGACACGTATGATGACGCGTGCACATAACGTCACCGGTTGTAGCAGACATTTTTTTTCCAGCCCGATCCAAGCTATAAGTAGTCTGCTTGAATCGCATAATTTCACAGTATTCTGGACAACTGTGTTGCTGAATCTTTTGCAATTTGTTCAATTAATAATGGAGAAGTCAAAGAAGAAAGATGTAGGTGGGAAGCGGTGTATTGCGGCTGCCTTGAGCAACACAAACACAGCCAGTGTTTCCTTGTTTACATTCCCGAAGGTGAAACTTTACTATGAAACAGAGCGGTCAAGCAAACATGGTTTTCGACCACATGTCAACCTGCTGGTTTCGGTGAGAAAATTGTGGTAATAAGTCGGCTCTTACCTTAGACATGAGGGGAGCTTGCGTCCTCCTGCAGCTGCGTGGCTTCCCTCAGAGACACTGGCGGTCACCACACCTGTGGCCAGACCCCTCTGACTTTCAGGTACGTATAATCTCACTAAAACACTAATAACACAATAAGCATATAAGGTATTTTTCCAGAATTATCCTAGTAAATGTGTCTAATAACATCTGAATCGCTCCCACTGCCCTCGCCTTTTTTTTTTCCATTCCTTCACTCTCACTAGCCTCATACACAAATCTTTCATCCTCGCTCAAATTAATGGGGAAATTGTTTCTTTTCTTGGTCCGAATCGCTCTAGCTGCTGGTGGCTATGATTGTAAACAATGTTCAGATGAGAGGAGCTCTACAACTAGTGACGTCACACGCACATTGTCTGCTGCTTCCGGTACAGGCAAGGCTTTTTTATTAGCGACCAAAAGTTTCAAACTTTATTGTCGATGTTCTCTACGAAATCCTTTCTGCAAAAATATGGCAATATCGCGAAATGATCAAGTATGACACATAGAATGGACCTGCTATCCCCGTTTGAATAAGAAAATCTAATTTCAGTAGGCCTTTAAAAAAAAGAGTCGCATTGACGTTGGTTCGGTGACGAAGCAAAAAACAGTTAGCTTTAGTTTAAGAGTAAGTTCACAACATAAATCCTCAGAGAAACTTGAAAATAGGGTGTTAAATGTCATTTATGTTACAAGGACATGCTAAACGAACTTTTGAGTGTTGTATTGATCATAAGCACACCAGATATGTATGTCAAAGCTGAACTACAGTTAGTGTGTGCCAAGGCAGTAGATGTAAAGTCGCACATGGGACAGTAGGTTGAGTACAAGTAATGGAAAATGAAATAAGAGATAAATACAAATCATATATTTTTAAAAAGTGATTAGAAACGTGATTCAAAGGTAGATAAAAACAGTAAAAAGAGTTTTTGTATTTATATATTTTTTGAATATTTGTAAAATTGTTCAACTCCAGACATTGTATTTTAAGAAGAAGTCTGTCAGTACTGATATGAAAAAAGCAGAAGCATCAAGCTCCGGTTGTAGCGCTGTTTTAATTGTTTTGGAGCTTGATCCTGAAAAATAAATGATTGTTGACTGTGATTGATTGGGTCACGCGAAGAGCTACAAAAGACAATAAGGGGTGCTATGGATTTTAGCTTTCTTTTTTTTTGAAGATCTGTTATTTGCAGACAATATTAGTTTGACATCACATACAAGACATTTTATGACGGAAAAGACAATCAAAGTTGCCATGGAAGCCAGGTAATTTTGACTAAAAATAAATCAAAAATAGACAGAAATGATGGTGATAAATGATAGAAGCAATCAGAATACACAACTCTATGTATAACAACTTTTGTAACCTGGGAAGTACACAAATTAATGATGGTGATGTCTTGACAGGAATTAATAGTAAGATTGGTAAAGCAGCCACAGATCTTAAATTAAACAACATTTATCTAGGAGTAAGTCATGAAATACCAAAGCACAACTGTGTAGGAGCAGCGTAAGATCAGTTTTGTTATCAAGCACAGAAACTTGGAAAACAGATACGAAAAATTGAATCCTACTTGAGAGAATTTGAAGACAGCTGTTAACGCAAAATCCATAAATTCAGCCTATATCCAACAGGGAGATCAGAAATTAAAATGCAAATTAACAACATAAATGATGAAATAACAAAACTGTGTTGGCCATGTTGTACGCATGCACAGTAGCAGACACACAAAGACAGTATGCGTCTTATGCTTAAAAATGCAAATTTCCACGATTACGTGGACAATTCACATGCCTAAAATGGCCGTTTGTGTGTACCGCTTCAGCCTAAAGTGTGCCACCATTGTTATGTTGAGAATGGAAACAGCGCTACAAACTATTAATGCTGCACCTCAGCCAGTGAGAGCCTTTAATGTACGTACAATACAAATATAATTCACTCTTTTCAAACGGTTAGTCTTGCAATTTATCTGCATCATCATAATGTAACTAGAAAACAAAAGCGAAACCAGATGCAGTTGCACTTAAGTCCTCATTCTGGTGTTGGTACTTCTTTCCGTCTCTTTGTTAGGAAAATCCTAATATTGTATATTAATATTGCTTCACAAAATAAGACGATAAATAACAAATATTAAACTAATATTAGGGTAGGGTACACAAAAAAATAAGTATATAACTCCGTATATTAACAATAAGAGTGTGTGCAAAGTGGCAAATAATTTTCATTGGAAAATATATGTACAAAATCAGCAACTGTTTGACAGTTTAGAGCAGCCCTTGGGACGACGTTTAGGAAAAAACTTTTGCTGACCTACATTATCCCACGATCCAACGGTAACCTGTTCTAACCACAAGTTCAACCTTTTGACTAGCCAGCTGTTTGCTCCAATGGACATCTTCTTACACACACACACACACACACACACACACACACACACAAACACACACACACACACACACACATTACAACAAAGTTTGAAACGTTACAGAGTGAAAAATAGGCTTCAGCCTGAATTAGTTTAGTTTAGTCTTCATTTGAAGGGACATTAAGCTCAAATACATATGTTTTGCACCAGATTATAGCTAAATAGCTCATTTGCATTGGGTGTCCGTGGTTACCTAAATTAAAAAGATACAAAAACACACAATATATCATAACAATAAAGCTATAACAATAAAATTATAATACCATTATACTATAACATGTAATCAAATTAATAAAATCCATAAAATGCCCTTTCATTGACACATACTTATACTTATTACAACCACGCCTCGTTAACAACATCACACATAGACAATTCATGCTCTTGTTCACATCTGTCATCATTTGTAAAAACAACCATGATTTTAACAGACACACCTTACAGCTTACAACATTTTCTCATGCATAAGTATAATAAACCCTACCTCAGTGACCGTGTGAGCAATTTTGATTGCTCCAAAGCCACTTTCTAACCTCAATTGTGAATGAAGAATAATATGTTAGACTTTTGATTACAGCTCATGTTATTATATTCTGTGTTATATGTCTTTTATGTTGCACGATTGCGCCAGGTAAAATTCTTAGTTTGTGAACCCGTTCTCAAACAATGGCAAAAAAACTTTTCTTATTCTGATTTTTAGAATAGAATGGACTTTATTGTCATTTTCAAGTTTGCTGTGAGGTCGTTCCATTCCTTTATCACTTTATATGAAAAGTCTGATTGTGCAAAAAAGGTTTTACATCAGTGTACGCTACACTGCCCCCTGGTGGAGGCGTGTGTGTTTCTAGTTGTCACAGCAGATGTAAACTAGACAAAGTGCTTAAATGGCGCTGGTACAGTGTTATTTAGGATTCGATGGGCCATTCGTACTGATGCAAATTTTTTAATGTTAGCAAAATTTAACAATCTATATTTTTGAAGAACAGTGATGGTGGGGTTGTGGTTTTCCGTCAAGGATTTTGAGCGATTGTTTATGCAAGGTTTCCAATGACCTCTGTGTAATTTTGCTTGCCTGGGACAAACATGTTATACAATAATAAAAACGAGACATAATACACCCATCCATGCAATTTCTACCGCTTGTCCCTTTTGGGGTAGCAGGGGGTGCTGGATCTCAGCTGCATTCGGGCAGAAGGCTGGGTACACCCTGGACAAGTCGCTCCCTCATCACAAGGCCATCACAGATAGACAGACAACATTCACACACTAGGGACCATTTAGTGTTGCCAATCAACCTATTTCCAGGTGCATGTTTTGGCAATGAGAGGGGGAGAACATGCAGACTCCACACAGAAAGATCCTGAACTCGGGAATACTCAGGACCTTTGTATCGTGAGGCACATGCACTGACCCCTGTTCCACCGTTGCATTAAAATATGTTTGAGGTGCCTACAGTGTTAACGAATTCCTGATTCATCATAAAAATGTTCAAATGTACTTGAGTCTCTGGCACATCTGTTTGACGTGTAAAATGACCCCATAGTAACGATATCCACTATCATGTTGTATTAGTTCCTTATTAACAGTTATATTTGGAAAGGGTGATGTTTTATATTTGTTTACAAAATACATTGTTGCTCTTTTCTTAATGATTAATGTAAGACTAGAGTAGCCATCTTGCCACTTTCTGCAGTAAGTTTTTTGGCAACCGTTTCAGTATCTTTTCCCCATTATTACACGCAATTATATTGTTTTCTTTAATTCCTACACCCAAATGATTGCAAAGTAGGCATACTGTTTATTTTATGATTTGGTCCTAGAAAAAAGACAACATTGGATTTAAGAACAGCAGACTTTAGAGTTTAGTGCTTTCACATTTAATAATAAGGACGTAGGGCTGGGCGATTTTGGCTTTTATTAATATCGCGATATTTTATGCCATATTGCGATGTACAATATATATTACGATACTTTGCCTTGGCCTTGAATGAACACTTGATGCATATAATCTCAGCAGTATAATGATTCTATGTGTCTACATTAAAACATTCTTCTTCATACTGCATTTATACTTGCTACTTTTAAACTTTCATGCAGAGAGGGAAATCACAACTAAGTCAATTGACCAAAACTGTATTTATTAAATACTCTTCATTCTCCCACGGGTGACTTTTTAAATGAAAGAACAAATTAATAGTGTTGCTACCTTTTTGTAGTAACACTTCTGCTGCGTAATTTGCATTGATTGATTGATACTTAGGGCTTCACGGTGGAAGAGGGGTTAGTGCGTCTGCCTCACAATACGAAGTTCCTGCAGTCCTGGGTTCAAATCCAGGCTCGGGATCTTTCTGTGTGGAGTTTGCATGTTCTCCCAAGGTGGCGACTTGTCCAGGGTGTACCCCGCCTTCCGCCCGATTGTAGCTGAGATAGGCACCAGCGCCCCCCGCGACCCCAAAGGGAATAAGCGGTAGAAAAATGGATGGATGGATGGATGATTGATACTTTTATTAGTAGATTGCACAGTTCAGTACATATTGCGTAAATTTGACCACTAAATGGTAACACCCCAATAAGTTTTTCCACGTTAATCAATTCATGGTACAAATATATAATATCAGCATAATACAGTCATCACACAGGTTAATCATCATAGTATATACATTGAATAGCATATTGCTGTTGTCTACTGAATATCTTCCCACTTGAAGCCAAACCACCGCCGGATGATGGACCCCTGCTTTTTATGTTGGGCATTTATTGTTCTTCCTCCATTTGTGATAAGTTTCGCACCATCTCTCTCCATTATTGTCACAAGCTCCGCTTGCTCGACCTGGCTCAGCTAACGTTATGTGCACAATGGAACAAAGACAGTGAATAATGACGACAAAGTCAAATAAACAGGTGTGGTGAATTATGTCCTTGAAGCAACTGCTACTCATGTCCCCCCCAGAATTCGCCATCACAAAAGAACTAAAAAGTCAATGGACAGGCCGAGCAAACCGGGTGCGCCGAACTGATACTAATGTCGGGGAGTCTGCAGGGGGGACCCGCACAGCATCTGCTTTGTGGAAGGTCCAGGGGCCTACGTAAAAGGATGCAAAACATTGTCATGGGGCCCAGGTAGAGCGTGAGGGCGACCCCGGCGCGGGGGTACAGCCGTGGTATCCATCTGACTAAGATCCAAGTGGGCCGCTTAAAGCCAGTCCACTGTGATTCTTTCAGACCAACCCCAGACATCAAACAGGAAATGCTTGTCTCCTCTCCAGGACGCGAAATGGCCCATCGTAAGGAGGTTGAATGGCGCCAGGGTGGGCGTCGTGGCGAACAAAAACAAATGCCGCTCTTCATAAAGGAGCGGAAATATGAGATTGCGTAAGGCCGTGTTGGGAAGTGGGAATGGGGGAAAAAACCCTTGGCGGCATCGAGGGGAGCAGCTCGCTGCACACCGGCGGACCAAGGTGCTGTAGTGCTAGGAATAAAGTCACTTGGTAGAGTGGCCGTGCCAGCAACTCGAGGGTTGCAGGTTCGATTTCCGCTTCCGCCACCCTAGTCACTGCCGTTGTGTCCTTGGGCAAGACACTTTACCCACCTGCTCTCAGTGCCACCCTCACTGGTTTAAATGTAACTTAGATATTGGGTTTCACTATATAAAGCGCTTTGAGTCACTAGAGAAAAGCGTTATATAAATATAATTCACTTGACTTCACTTCACCTAGCACTCAAAAAGGCTGGCCATACACCAACACTGCAGGTCTTCCTCGGAGGGAGTCCGAAGCCCCAATATGACCCAAGGGAGTTTGTCTACCCAAGCGCTGTCTTTTAGGGACGCCCTGAGCGCTCGCTTAATGGACTGGTGAAACCGCTTACACATACCATTGGCCTGTGGGTGATGCGCCGTTGTGTGGTGGGGTTTCACTCCCAAGCTCTCCGCCACAGCAGCCCAGAGCTCAGAAGTGAACTGGGCGCCTCGGACGGAATAGATGTCTGACGGGGTACCGAGATGGGCAACCCATATCTCAATGAACGCACGCGCCACCTTTGCAAAGGTGGCTAACGTCAGATGTATTCAATTCTAATTCCAACCCTTGATACTCTGCACATGGATGCTGCTGTTCATCAGAGCCAAAACCACTCGACTCAAAACAGTTTCTTCCCCTCCAATGCCAGCCTAAGCAACAATTTTCCTACCATTTTCGCTCGCTCCACATAACAACTCTCATCAGCTCCACAGTCGCAAAACATCGCAGCATTGTGAAGGCTGTTTCTTTTATGTACATGTACATTAACACTCACTAGACTTTGTATTTTTTCTTACTTAAAATCAATTATACCGTTTGTACATTTTGTGTGGTATGTCGTTTGTTTTTCTTTTGTAATTATGCTTATATTTCAAATTTTAAAAATGTCATTTTATTTTATGTATACATTGTCAAATGCTTCAAACAATTCATTTGACTTACGTTCTTGCTAATTTGGCCTTATTTCTTCTGTTAGCTGTTTTTTCACCAACAGACCAGGATACATTTCTCATATGTGTAAATGTACTTGCCAATAAAACGGTTTTGATTCTGACCAAAAACAAACCCAGGCGATGCAGATAAACTAAACAAGTGGCAGTAATTGTTCAAAATGCTCACAGACTGACTTTAAATGCAACTGTTAAGTATGGGATTAAGAGGCGAGAGAGCAGGATCATGCTACCTTGACATGACTCTGAGCACCCAGGTTGTAAATCTCTGTTGGCTTGACTTGGTTGATGATCTTCACTAGACATGTGCTGTCTGTCAAGTCACCATAGTGTAGCTTCATATCTGAGGAAGAAAAGGCATACAGCCATTGATGTATTAATCATAATATACAAGTCACATTATATTGTGTATCAATGATTTGGAATTCATGAAAATGAGACAGAAAAATTTTTTTGCAGACAGACACTTGTATTGGAGAAGGGAATAAGTGATTTGCTGTGTGAAAAATAATCTGTAAATTGTTACAGCTAGAGCGGTATATTAAAACTGTTGCTGTTATACTTTGTGTCTTTTTACGCATTGAAATCAGAAAACACACAAATTTCCGCAAGTACGCGCGTCCCGGGACGCAGATTTATTTTTATTTTTTTTACCGACCCTGCCTTCTCCGTGTTTTTATTGGTCGTCTTCAAAGTAATGAACTTTCTGGTACATTTTCTTAAATTTTAATTCGCCAAAAGTTTTATCAATTGCACTCGGACAACTTTACCGCGAGGGGCTGTCAAAAGAAGGACTTCATGGTAAACACTAAGGTGAGTGTAAAGTCAACCTTTTTAACTTCATCCTGTGCCATGTCTCTAGAAAATGAGTGGTTTTAATCTTTGTGAGTCCCTGGAGACTTCACTTTTATCTCCCCCTGGATCGACATCGTTCAAGGATGGAGACAGCCTAGCTGTTAGCTACAAACTAACCAGCACCCGACCGGATTCCTCCATCCCAAAAACATACTTAGCAGGTCAACAAACGGAGAAAACATGTTCCTTTTGAAGTATTGAAGTGCGAGGAGTGTTCAAACGCAGTCTCTTGGAGAAGTGGCTGACAAGTTTGAAAGTGCAGCTCGCATCGCTGACCCGGGACGTCATCACTGCCATTGTTTACTGACGGTGATGAACAATGTAGAGATAGATATATTTATATATATATATATATATATATATATATATATATATATATATATATACACCATATTTTTCATGCTATAAGGCGCACTTAAAATATTTTTTTAAATACCCAAAGCGCCTAATAGAAGTTTGGTTACCCACCCCAAAGCTATTTTATTTGGTACATAGTGTAATGGAAGTATTTTCCATTTAAAAAAATAATAATAATATGACTCATTTAATACGGCCTATAATCCGGTGCTCCTATTATACGTATGGAAAATACGTATGTGTGTTTATTGGTCTGTTTATCTCCTCATCCTTTTATTATGCTGGGTGTGTAGTAATAACCAACACAAACGCGTTACCTTCCACTCAGCATCTTTATTTCCGCATCGGTATTTACCTACATCACATTCTTCTCTTCTCATCTAGCAGCATCTCCTCCGTCTCACTCACTACCCCACCTACAGGCTGTACAATGTAACTGAAATAACTGAATGGTTAACTCAATGCAGTGGTGAACACGAACACCCTTCCTCTCACGCTTCTGTTTACTCCCCTCCTCTTACCAATACTCTCTGCAGTTGCCAGTTATCTTGCATCAGTCCCCCTCCTGATCTACTTATACAGATCAGCTCGTTCTACTCTCTTAGTTGGACATGGTAATATATCACCAGCACCAATAATACACATAGATTTGTTTCATGGAACGTGGGGGGAGGGGGGGAGCGGCACTAAAACATTTGCAACACCTCAAAAGAGATCTGTTTTTCAGTCAGTAGACCCACCTTCGCAATAGAGTGATTTCACGACTTAAAAAGAGGCTGGATCAGCCATATTTTACATACAAAATTCCACACAGCTATTGTTATTCCTAAAAATATTTAATTCGAACTCAGCCAAACTATAGCAAACTCGGCTGGCCGTTATTTTATTGTGTCTGGAAAGCATCAAGGCACTCGCTAGTGTTTATGGACCCATTTTTTTTCCCGACTAAATTGCTTACATCATTTCCGAACATTGAAAATCATTTTATCATTATGGGCGGGGACTTTAACCTGGTGCAGGATCCTGTACTGGATCGATTATCTAACAAACTGGCTCCCTTATCTAATTCAGCTAAAATGCTGGATACTCTCGCTAATAGTTGGGTCTTACAGACCCGTGGAGACATGTCTCCCCTACGATTAAACAATTGTCCTATTGCTCCCATGTACATCACACTTACACTCGGATAGACTTCTTTTTTCTCAACAATAAACTACTTTCCAAAATCAACACATGTAATTACCATAGTATTGTAATCTCTTAACACGCCCCCACCTCAGTCGACATCAATATGGACACTCAACTTCGACCCCTTAAACAATGGCAATTCAACTCTGTCTCACTAGCAGAAGACCGTACAGGAATTTCTTGAACGATTAAATTAAGTTTTTCTTCGAACTGAACGATTTACCAGAAATTGGAAGAGGTGTACTCTGGGAGGCATTTAAAGCCTATATTAGAGGTCAACTTAAGACAGACCATTCAGGTCACTGGGCTGTTCCGCAAGATTAAGGATCTTGACGATAAGTATGCTTCAAACCCAGACCCAACCCTATATAAAGAACGCTTTTGCCTACAAACTGACTTTGACCCTAAGTCTGTCAATAGAGCGAAATTACAACTACTCAAATCCAAACAACAATTTTTGGAATCTGGGGAGAAAGCTGGGAAGCTCTCAGCCCACCGGGTCAGGGAGGAAGCATCCTTGAGGCTAATCAAATATATTCACTCTAACACGGGAGAACTACATACTGATCCAGCTAAGATTAATGAAACATTTGCTGAATTTTGTTCAACATTATATACTTCAGACTGCCCCCCTTCCTCAATGAACTGTTTAGCGATACAACATTCCCCCAGATAGAACATGGGGCTGCGAGGGGCCTGGGCCAGCCCATTAGTGTCATTGAGATCACAGAAGCAATCATATCCTTAACAGAGCAATAAGTCACCCGGCTCGGATGGCTTCAGTGCAGATAATTACAAGACTTTCTCCAGTGTTCTTGCTCCGGCTCTAAGAGACATGTATAATGAAGCATTCTTGCACCATCACCTCCCAGAAACCTTATCGAGGGCCACCATGTCTCTCATCTTAAAAAAAGAGAAAGACCCCCTGCTCTGCATCAGCGATAGACCAATTTCACTCTAAAAATTATATCCAAGGTTCTCGCTCTCTGGCTCCAAAGGGTTTTCTTCCATCATCTTGTTTGATCAAACAAGTTTTATGTTGGGCTGGCAATTCTCTCACAAAACTCTGCGCCTCCTAAACCTTATCCATTCGCCAAACCCCTTGCTCTTTGGCTGCAGAGGGGGGTTTAAAGGTATCACCAGGTCGGACACATTGCACAAAGTGTTGCTTTATGCGGACGACTTGCTCTTGTACATCTCGGATCCTGCTAGGTCACTACCGGTAATATTTGACATTCTGGAGCGGTTTGCTACACACTCTGGTTACAAACTCAACTACCAAAAAAGGAGCTGTTTCCGAATAATTTCTTAGCTTAACAGTTACCATGATCTTTAGCAGCATTCAAATGGGCACATAACGGGATTCATTACTTGGGAATCCTTATTACTCCAGCTATGTCTGATTCTGTATGCTCCGGGCACATTTTTTACCTCTAATTGAAAAGATGGAGAAGGACTTTGCCCGCTGGTCTGTTTTACCATTATCTCAAGTCGGCCAGATCAATCTGATCAAAATGATTACTCTGCCTAAATTCCTTTACCTTTTTCAACATATCCTCATATTTATTACTAAATCATCTTTCGATAAATTAGACAAATCCATATCCAAATTTTGATGGGGGGCCGGATCGGTCTGAATCGGCAAGTTGGTCCTACAATCTCCCAAATCTAAAGGAGGGCTTGCACTCCCTAATTTTAGATAATACTATTGGGCGGCTGATGTACAGAAACTCCTATACTGGATGGATGGAGGCTCTCCAACCCTCCCGGCCTGAGTATACGTTGAAATGGCTATCCAACACTTCTCATTACGTTCTTGCTCATGCTCATCACTCCCTTTTCCATTTAAACTTGAAGGCACAAACACCATTGTGTCGATCTCCATGAAAATACGGAACCAGACTTTGATAGATACATTGTGTTTTATGAGCCCTAATCATATAAAAATGCATCTCTGTGCTATACAGTTGCTTCAAATTCTCTAACAGTGTTAAGAGCCTCGTGGGAGAGCGATCTTAATACAAACATATCCGATCAACACTGGAACTCTGCCCTGAATCTGGTCCACTCCTCCTCGATATGTGCCCGTCATAGTCTCATCCAATGCAAAGTAATCCATAAAATATACTACACTAATTTAAAATTATCCAAAATGTACTCCACTGTTAGCAATACCTGAAATAGATTCAAACAATATCAGGCTGATATTATACATATGTTCTGGACTTGCTTTAACCATGTTCCTTTTGGGAGGACATTTTTGACACAATCGGAGAGGCATACGGTCAAAACTTTTCCCCCAACCCATTATCAGCCATTTTCGGCACATGCCCTGAAAACACGTGCCCGGTACCACTAAAATGCACTTTCTTTTACGACTTTGCTGACCAGGTGATTGATCTTGTTTAATTGGAAGTTGTCTCGCTCCCCATAACATTCTGTACAATGTAAAACTGAAAACTCTTAGGTTTTCGCTAAAAGGCTCTTGTGGAGGGGCGTGGTCGACGCGTCCTCTGCGGGCGGGGCGTGCGCAGGAGCCGGCTGTGAAGCGATGACAGGTGAGGAGATTTCTCAGCTGGAACGAGTTGTCTAATCACCTGTCTCTTTATCAGGAGGGCCGGAGACCATGAGGGGGGTCGAAAGACCGAGCGAGACACAGGGTTGAGGCTGACACCGAAAGGCACAGAAGTCTGCAGGACAAAGGCTGGCGGAACATTGACAAAAGACTTAAATTGTGTGTGATCCTTCACGTGTGCCAAAAAGAAAAAAGGGAAAAGAAAACAGAAAAATAAAACGGTGTCAATCCAGCTTGGTGGTATCGAGTGATCCTGGAGAATGCAAGCAGTAAGGAGTCTACAGCTCTGCTCACGCGTTTCAAAGCTCATGGAGTCCCTTTTTGCTGTATGTCAATTGTTTTGAGTAATCCCCAGACGCATATGAGGAATAATATTGTAGCGGTTGATTTACGGACGTAATTCACCACACCTGTTACTTGAGTTTGTTATTATTATTCACTGTACTGTTCCATTATGCACATGACAATGTTCTGTTGCGCATACATGATGCAGTTAAGAGCGGGTAATTCGGAGCGGCCCCTTTAAGTGGCCGTCAGGAGATTTCCCAAAGGTAGGGGTTGGTTGTTCCCGCCATTTTTGAGTGTGTAAGATTAATTCTCGTTTGTTCTGTGTGAATAAAGGACGCACATGTTTTTGTATGTCAACGACACGTAAAGTTGTCTTTATTTCACGCCACAAGCACAACAATATCTCCTTTATTAATTTATTTGTTTTTATTCTTTTCTCTCTCCTTTAGGCTTCTAATGTCTGTCTCTGGCTTTGTATGAGTGTGTGTGTGAATGTGTTTGTTTCTGTAATCTTACTTGTATGTTTGTGCCAGGTTGGTTTGACCTGAGTGGGGTGGGAGGGTGGCTGGGTGGTTTGGGTTTCAAGGGAAGGGGTGTGAAGAATTTACTGACTTTAAAATTGTACTGTTTCGACTTGCACTGTTTATTTGAAAATGTCAATAAAAAAAAAAGTTGGAATAATATACGTATGAAAAAAGGTAAAAAAAATACACCGGTGTGCTCTATGGTCCGGAAAAAACGGTATATATATTTATAAATATATATATACATATACACGCATATAATAAAACTAATAAATTGTATGTATTTTTTGATTTAGCGCTTTTCTATTAACTATATATTTAAAGCGCTCACAGACAAGTGAGAACCCATCATTCATTCACTCCACATTCACACTAGTGGTGGTAAGCCACACACACACACGCACGCACGCCAAAAGTATTTGGCCACCCAACCAAATGATCAGAATCAGGCGTCCTAATCACTTGGCCCGGTCACAAGTGTATAAAATCAAACACTTAGGCATGGAGACTGTTTCCACAATCATTCTTGGATTTTGGGCTCTCACGAAGTTTGCCCGCCATTTTGAAAAATACACACCGGCCAAATTGTTGTAGTAACCCTCCTAGATGACAAATGTATTGAGAAATGGACCTTTCCGGGGGCCGCATTGGGTTAAAACAATTTGGCCGGGGGCCAAGCTGTGTATACAGTATATATATATATATATATATATATATATATATATATATACATACATATATATATATATACATACATATATACATACATATACATATACATACAAACACATACATATACATATATATATACATATATATACATATACATACATACACATATATATATACATATATATATACATACATATACATACATACACATATATATATATATATATATATATATATATATATTCCTCGCGCACTAATTGACTGAAAGAGTGTGTACTTGATGTTACGTTATCGATGGAAAACTGTATTTTTAAAAAAGGCTCCAAAAAGGCGTACGCCATGGTTTACTGAAGAAACTAGAGCTCAGAAATTATTATGTAGAAAGCTGGAACGCAAATGGCGCACGACTAAACTTGAGGTGCACCATCAAGCATGGAGTGATAGTTTAATAACTTATAAACGCATGCTTACCTTAGCTAAAACTAATTATTACTCAAATCTCATCCGCATTAATAAAAACGATCCAAAATTTTTGTTTAGTACAGTAGCATCGCTAACCCAACAAGGGACTCCTTCCAGTAGCTCCACCCATTCGGCAGATGACTTTATGAAGTTCTTTAATAAGAAAATTGAACTTATTAGAAAGGAGATTAAAGACAATGCGTCCCAGCTACAACTGGGTTATAGTAACACAGATACGATTGTATATACGGCGGATACTGCAAATATCCAAAATAGTTTCTCTCGTTTTGATGAAATAACATTAGAAGGATTGTTACAACGTGTAAATGGAATAAAACAAACAACATGTTTACTTGACCCACTTCCTGGGAAACTTATCAAGGAGCTTTTTGTATTATTAGGTCCATCAGTGCTAAATATTATAAACTTATCACTTTCCTCGGGCACTGTTCCCGTTGCATTCAAAAAAGCGGTTATTCATCCTCTCCTTAAAAGACCTAACCTCGATCCTGACCTCATGGTAAACTACCGACCGGTGTCTCACCTTCCCTTTATTTCGAAAATCCTCGAAAAAATTGTTGCAGAGCAGCTAAATGAGCACTTAGCGTTTAACAATCTATGTGAAACCTTTCAATCCGGTTTCAGGGCAAATCACTCGACTGAGACAGCCCTCGCAAAATTGACTAATGATCTATTGCTAACGATGGACTCTGATGTGTCATCTATGTTGCTGCTCCTCGATCTTAGCGCTGCTTTCGATACCGTCGATCATAATATTTTATTAGAGCGTATCAAAATACGAATTGGTATGTCAGACTCAGCCCTGTCATGGTTTAACTCTTATCTTACTGATAGGATGCAGTGCGTCTCCTATAACAGTGTGACCTCGGACTATGTTAAGTTAACGTGTGGAGTTCCCCAGGGTTCGGTCCTTGGCCCTGTACTCTTCAGCATCTACATGCTACCGCTGGGTGACATCATACGCAAATACGGTATTAGCTTTCACTGTTATGCTGATGACACCCAACTCTACATGCCCCTAAAGCTGACCAACACGCCGGACTGTAGTCAGTTGGAAGCGTGTCTTAATGAAATTAAACAATGGATGTCCGCTAACTTTTGCAACTTAATGCCAAAAAAACGGAAATGCTGATTATCGGTCCTGCTAGACACCGACCTCTATTTAATAATACAACTTTAACATTTGACAACCAAATAATAAAACAAGGTGACTCGGTAAAGAATCTGGGTATTATCTTCGACCCAACTCTCTCCTTTGAGTCACACATTAAAAGCGTTACTAAAACGGCCTTCTTTCATCTCCGTAATATCGCTAAAATTCGCTCCATTTTGTCCACTAAAGACGCCGAGATCATTATCCATGCGTTTGTTACGTCTCGTCTCGATTACTGTAACGTATTATTTTCGGGTCTCCCCATGTCTAGCATTAAAAGATTACAGTTGGTACAAAATGCGGCTGCTAGACTTTTGACAAGAACAAGAAAGTTTGATCATATTACGCCTGTACTGGCTCACCTGCACTGGCTTCCTGTGCACTTAAGATGTGACTTTAAGGTTTTACTACTTACGTATAAAATACTACACGGTCTAGCTCCAGCCTATCTTGCCGATTGTATTGTACCGTATGTCCCGGCAAGAAATCTGCGTTCAAAAGACTCCGGCTTATTAGTGATTCCTAGAGCTCAAAAAAAGTCTGCGGGCTATAGAGCGTTTTCCGTTCGGGCTCCAGTACTCTGGAATGCCCTCCCGGTAACAGTTCGAGATGCTACCTCAGTAGAAGCATTTAAGTCTCACCTTAAAACTCATCTGTATACTCTAGCCTTTAAATAGACCTTTTTAGACCAGTTGATCTGCCGCTTCTTTTCTTTCTCCTATGTCCCCCCCTCCCTTGTGGAGGGGGTCCGGTCCGATGACCATGGATGAAATACTGGCTGTCCAGAGTCGAGACCCAGGATGGACCGCTCGTCGGGACCCAGGATGGACCGCTCGCCTGTATCGGTTGGGGACATCTCTACGCTGCTGATCCGCTTGAGATGGTTTCCTGTGGAAGGGACTCTCGCTGCTGTCTTGGAGCCACTATGGATTGAACTTTCACAGTATCATGTTAGACCCGCTCGACATCCATTGCTTTCGGTCCCCTAGAGGGGGGGGGGGTTGCCCACATCTGAGGTCCTCTCCAAGGTTTCTCATAGTCAGCATTGTCACTGGCGTCCCACTGGATGTGAATTCTCCCTGCCCACTGGGTGTGAGTTTTCCTTGCCCTTTTGTGGGTTCTTCCGAGGATGTTGTAGTCGTATTGATTTGTGCAGTCCTTTGAGACATTTGTGATTTGGGGCTATATAAATAAACATTGATTGATTGATTGATTGATTGATTGATTTTAGACAATATAATTAGCCGTATCTGCTAGGAGACACCGAGAGTAACAAGCAGTAGAAAATGGATTAGGAAGGACAGATTTTTTTTAAATTATTTAAAAAAATATATATACTTTTTTTTTTTTTTAACTTGGGACTTACAGCGGGCCAGATCCAACCCCTGACTTAAATCAATAACGAAGAGGCATATCCTCATCTGTGGCTTACTAGTCCAACAACAACACCGGAAATGAGTCCCGTGAAAAAACGTCAGACCGGAATACTCTAATAACTAAAGTTTCGTTTGTGAACTATGTAAACCCATTACATCTGTAGTTTTTAGCACTTTCATAGCAAGTCTACTAACAGATATAATTTAGAACTGTACGTTAATTTGTATTAGAAATGGCAACTGCGAACAATCAACGCCCCATAAGAAGATAGAGGGGGAAAAAAAGAGTTTATCGACTAGAGGGGCACGGACTACAATGGTGGACACACGCACATTTTCAGGACTTATGCAGATACCAGATACACATCAGCAGGTAACAGATGGTAAGAAAAGTTTGTTTTGCACAATACTAAGAAACTAAACACTAAACAATATGTCTGCTAATAGGTGCCATTTTGCTGACTACAGTATACACCGACAATCCATCAAGCAGTGTGGCTTCATTGCTTACCAAAATTTTACTGAGCCACTTTGACAGATTTTTGAGCGCCGTGTGCAATTCTCAATGAAACATCAAGGATTTGGTGTTGCTTGCTGGCGCCATCTTGCAGTCGACACGCATTTCTTATATTTGACTGCCATCTACTGGTCACACTTGTCATTACACCATGTACCAAATAAAATAGTTTCGAGGTCGGTAAGCACAATAATTGTTCCGTACATTAAATGCACTGGGTTATAAAACGCACTGTAAATTTTTGGGAAATTGAAAGAGTTTTAAGTGCACCTTATATTTTTAAAAATATGGTAATCATACATGTGTTACAGTTTAATAAAAAAATATTAATATGTATTTCATGAGTTATAATTCTTTCTTTTCCATTAGAAGTAAGGCTCTGCCTAACCTGCCTCCCTCAACAGAACGTTATTGTGCGAAACAGCGAGGAAACAGTCAAGTGGGCTATTTTGAGTCCGCCCAATGCTTGTAAGTATGAAAAAAGAAAAACAACCACAAAGAAGTTTCCAAATGTAAAATGTAACTTACTGCCTTCAATGTGTGCCTGTGGGTTCTGGTAAAGATGTTCAATGCGTCCAGTGTTGAAGGAGCTGGAACGTCTCAAAATACCATGAACCTGGGGATTAGGACATATGACCAATTCATAGGTTAGTGCGGACAGAGCTTTTTCTTATTTGTGATTCTATATTTTAAGTTTGACATTCTTATTTGAGAGAAAAACACACGTTTTTTGTTTTTTTTGGAGAGGGGGATTGAAAATTATGAAAATGCTTGCAAGATATGGCTAGATGTAGCCTTCAAAGCCCTCTGAAACAACTTCAAAACCCTCCGTCAACGTTTAAATACACTGCAAGTATATATACATATACAATATAATAACATACAGGTTCAAACTAATAGGTATTATGAACAGTATTTAGTGTATTTTGTTCAATTTAAGCAATACCGGAACTTCTTTCCATAGTGCATTAATTTACGATTCCATAAGAGCGCACTTCCAACTAGGGCTGGGTGATATATATCGATATACCCGATATGTTGCGTGTCTGTCTCTGTGCAATATAGAAAATGACTATATCATGATATTCGAGTATACGTTCTCACGCAGTTGCTTTTAGCTGCTGGCATTACACTACAGGCTCTTCACAATCTTTCTTGTCTCTCCTTCTCACAGACAGCCAGCGCACCTACTTAAATACCTCACATTCATATACACCCTCATGGAGCAGAGAGGTAGCAGCGTGGGTAAAGTTTGCTGAGATGCTAACAGAGCCGTGCGAGGGGTAATACGAAAGAAAGAAGATGCAAATCTGGTAACAAATGAAGGAAGAATTAATTCTCAAGAAAAATGGCAGGGGGTCCATCGTCTGACGGTGGTTTGGCTTCAAGTGGGAATATGTCCAACAGATAACCGTAATTTGTCAAGTGTGGGGCAAAAGCTTTGCTACAAAAAAGTAACATTACTGTTAATATGTAGCATAATCTGAAAAGTCACCTGCTAGAGAATGAACAGTGCTTACTCCGCAAGTCAACAGCTCCATTCGGTGCCACACGCCCACACCATCAAAATGCCGAGGCTAACATTTCCAGATCAACACCGTATGAAAAGAATTGTCAACAACAAAAGGAGATAATGTCCGCAGTAGCCAACCACAAAGCGATTTGATTTCCTATTATGCAGCTCATTTTTATTTGACAGTTATTGAAATATATGCGTGACATCATGCACAAAAGTGCACTTTATTTGTTTTAAACTATTGTAGTGGCATTCTTTACAAAAGGTGCACTTTAATTAAGTGTTGTTTTGATATGTCATCTTAGTGACATCATGCACAAAAGTGCAATAATAGCTTGTTTTGAAATGTCTCTGACAATCTTGCACTTTCTGTTTCAGAAATGACATGAATGTTTGTCCCACTGCTTAATAACTGTTTAATAAATACAGTTTTGGTCAATTGAGTTAGTTGTGATTTCCTTCTCTGCATGCACCTGGGGATAGGTTGATTGGAAGACACTAAAATTGGCCCTAGTGTGTGAATGTGAGTGTGAATGTTGTCTGTCTATCTGTGTTGGCCATTCGATGAGGTAGCGACTTGTCCAGGGTGTACCCTGCCTTCTGCCCGATTGTAGCAGAGATAGGCGCCAGCGCCCCCCGCGACCCCAAAAGGGAATAAGCGGTAGAAAATGGATGGATGATTTCCTTCTCTGCATGAAAATTTTAAATTGAGCATATACTGTATTAATGCAGTAAGAACAATAATGTTTTAATGTAAACACAGAATCATCATACTGGTCTGATTATATGTATCAGGGGTAATTCGAGGCTGAGGCAAAATATCGAGATATATATTGTGCATCGCGATATGGCCTAAAAATATCGAGATATTAAAAAAAGCCATATCGCCCAACCCTACTTCCAACTTACAGCAATAATGTGTTTTACTTGCAGAAATAAGCCTGGGTGTTTTTGTTTTCATTGCAAACTTGATAACACAAAACAAAGATGACTATTTATGGATAAATTAAGGTACACAACTTTATCTTTTTGAACCTGAATATACAGAGGATAAACTGCTGCTTATAGAAGCGACCACAAAGAGGAGACTGAAACGTTAGAGCAGACGGAAAGCGAGAGAATGAGGTCCGCAAGACTCGAAGCTGCAAATGTGGATCTGAAGCCAATCTATGCCGAAATAAAATGGAGTGCTTACCAAAATCAACTGCTGGACAGCTTGACAAAATGGACAACTGTCCATCGAGTGAGACATTAGAATATTGATCATGATACATGCAGCACACGTCATGCTTGTTATTACAACTACAGTACATATGATGTCGAGCTAGTTGTGTACAAACAAAACATGAAATATGGGCTAATACCTTACAGATACTGTAATGTGATTGTTCATGTTTTTCTGTCAGTACAGATTGCTGTCCTATCACTTGTGTTGTGCATTACAACCTCAAAAGCCATTCAGGTGCTGACGCAAGACGCAAGCTTACGGCCCATACCTTAGCATGCCTTCGCAAGGCAAATGTAAAACTTACTGCGCAAAAAAAATAATTCCTGTGTTGGTTCTTACAATAACGATGTCGCTACAGCTTTGTTATTATACTCCAGTCCTCCCGAAACTCCACTGGCTCCCCGTTCCTCACCGGATCAACTTTAAAACCCTCCTCCTCACCCACAAAGCCTTCCACGACCAGAGCCCCCTGCTACCTCACCAACCCGCTTCACCGCCATACCCCTTCACGCAGCCTCCACTCCTCTGATGCGAACCTCCTCTCCCCACCACTCAGAACCAAGCTCCGGACCTGGGGTGATAGAGCCTTCTCCATCACTGCTCCCACCCTCTGGAACACTCTTCCCAAACCCATCCGTTACTGCCCAGACCTTCCCACCTTCAAAAGCCGTCTCAAAACACACCTCTTTAGATCTGCTTTTAGCCTGTGATTAGTGTTGTGTGTCTTGTAATGTCCTGTCTTGTAATTGTCCTGTATTATTATGTATTTTACATTGTACTGCCTTTATATTTCCTCAATTTCATATTTTTACTTTAAACTGTTTTATATTTAAAAAATGTTATTCTGTAAAGCGTCTTTGAGTGCTCAGAAAAGCGCTATACCAAAAAAAAATTATTATTACTATTATTATTATTATTATTATTATTATAATACAGGTTACGGAAAGTGAATAAAGTATCTTGCCGTTTTTTTTTAGATTTGACCAATCTATGTCTATGAACTTCCTATCTGAGTTGCCCCCTTATCGCGGTAGAGGAGTTTGGGTGTCCCAATGATCCTAGGAGCTATGTTGTCCAGGGGCTTTAAGCCCCCTGGTAGGGTCTCCCAAGACAAACAGGTGCTAGGTAAGGGATCAGACAAAGAGCAGCTCGAAAACCTTTTATGAAGAAGACATATTGAGGACCCAGATTTCCCTCGCACGGACGCGAATCAGGAGGTGGGGCACGATGGCGAGCACCTGGTGGCCGGGCCTGTTCTCAAACACGATCATTTTGACGGCATTGATAAATTGTAAGGTCCATTTGTATGTTTTCTTTGTCTCTCGCTTTCAAACAGGGTGCACGAGGGTCCAGTCCCTGCATTCCTTTCAGCACCATAGCATGTTTGTACAATAGCAGAAATGAAGAAACAGAGTGAAAACTTTAAGTGGAATTTTTGCTAAGAGAGATTGAGAGTCCAATTAATTTGTATTGTTTACTAATTTGGGGATAACTACAAGATCCTAAACTTCCAATTGTATAGACGGAAAATAAAGGTGTTATTGCATTTGAAAGAGTTATCTGCATTAACACTAATAAGCGGTAGAAAATCGATGAATGGATGTATTGTGTTAACATTTGAGCTAAAAATATTCTAACGATAATAAAGTTTATCATCACATGGACAAAAATAAGAGCTTCTGGAGGAAAGTTCTGTGGTTGGATGAAACAATAATGTAGCTGTTTGACCACAATGCCCAGCAATATGGTTGGAGGAGAAAAGGTGAAGCCTTCAATCCCTGGAACACCAGCCTACCGTCAAGCATGGTGGTGGTGGTATTATGCTCTGGGCCTTTTTTGCTGCCAATGGAACTGGTGCTTTACAGAGAGTAAATAGGACAATGAAAAAGGAGGATAACCTTCAATTTCATCAGGACAACCGAAAATCATGAGCCCGGAAGGTTTGGTCTTAGGCACAGTCGGGTGTTCCAACAGGACAACGATCCCAAACACACGTCAAAGGTGGTAAAGGAATGGCTAAATCAGGCAAAAATTTAAGTTTTAGAATGGCTTTCCCAAAGTCCTGACTTAAACGTGTGGACGATGCTGAAGAAACAACTCCATGTCAGAAAACCAACAAATTTAGCTGAACTGCACCAATGTTGTCAAGAGGAGTGGTCAAAAACTCAACCAGAAGCTTGCCAGAAGCTTGTGGATGGAAACCTTATTGCAGTGAAACTTGCCAAGGGACATGTAACTAAATATTAACATTGCTGTATGTATATTTTTGACCCAGCAGATTTGGTAATATTTTCAGTAGACCCAAAATAAATCCATAAAAGACCCAAACTTCATGAATGTTTTTTGTGACGAACAACTATGTGCTCCAATCAATCTATCACAAAAAAAAAAAAGAGTTGTAGAAATTATTGGAAACTCAAGACAGCCATGACATTATGCTCTGACTGTGTGTGTGTGTGTGTGTGTGTGTGTATATATATATATATATATATATATATATATATATATATATATATATATATACATATATATTTAAATATCTACACCTATATATTTTTAATGTAAATGTATATATATATATGTATACATACATACATATATTTCCATAGAAATACATACTTATGTATACTGTACATACATACATATGTATATATATATATATATATATATATATATATATATATATATTTTGATGGCCTTTTGATCACAACTGTAAAGCCACTGAAAGATCTGATGAGGTGCCAATGATAAATTATTTTATGTCACACACTTAAGACAACAGGATAAATTTACAAAGGAAAGGGTTAAGATTAAGTGTTCTTCCATACCTCATATCCTTTGGAGAGCAGAAACTCCGCCAGGTATGACCCATCCTATAGACGACAAGTGACAAATATTATAGTCTGTAAAAGACAAAGTCAAACTTTAGGGATAAAGAAGCAATCACATTTTTAAATATAAACATCCCAATGACACTGGCACTGGGACCAGGTGGGTAAAGTGTCTTACAAAAGGACACAACAGCAGTGACTAGGATGGGGAAGAAGGAATCGAACCTGGAACCCTCAAGTTGCTGGCATGGTCACTCTTCCAACTGAGCCATACCACCTGACAAGTATATATTATTTGTTTGTATTATAAGCATTGTTCATATATTTAAAGATAAATATTTGTGTTTTCGTTCATTAATAGAATCAACGTGTCAGTTTTTTTCATTTGATAATGCCTTCGTCATTAACTATACAACAAAAAATCATTACTACGCTATTTCAAATAGATGTTTTTTTTTTTAAGTAATAACTTTGTGACATGAAAAACCCACAAATAATGTAAAAACATTGTGTTTACTTTTTGATATCAATATAAAACACAAATAAATTTGCCTAATGAAGATAAGTCGAATAAACACACTTTTTTTTCTCTCCAACAACAGCATGTGGTTCAGTGCAACAGTTTGGCCCCAAAAAGAAACAACAGGAAGGTTTTCCCCTCGACTGCCAAGATACATGTGGCCTTGAGGGCGTGGTTATGGGCGTGGTCACATGACATCATCGAGTACTTTGCATAATTTGCTATATTTTTTTCATTAAAAAGGCTTGTAAAATGAATTAAAACTTTTAAAAGCAATTGCTATTTGTATTACCACATATTTTATATAATTTTTCCATATTTTCAATTGCTGCTTATTTTACTTTGTACTTTGAGATCTTTTCAACCGTCTAGAGACTTTTAATGAGTCTACTAGCAAAAAATCTTGCATCTATTTCTGGTATTATAAAATCTACTTGTAGGCCCAATCCCAATGTTCCCCCTCACTCATTACCACAAGCCCTCACACACAATCACTACACCCTCAAAATGAAGCAACAAGGGGTAGAGCTTTGTAATCCTCCCTAAGAATTGGGACACATCATTGCATAGTTTACATTCGGCCACGTAAGCGATTACATAGTTACGTTTGCACATTCATCCCACTGAGAGTTGTCCCTGACCCCGATATTTTGTTACAAAAATGCATTTTTACCGTATTTTAATTATTTTTGATACATTTCTAAATAAAAAGGGGAACACTTAAAATGGCAATTTTTAAAGAAAATGTCAAAAACTTATGTTTCTTATTGCACTTAAATAACTTCAAAATATTGAAATTCACATTAAAAGGCACATTAAACACATGTTTTTTTTGTAATGGCACTCAAAGAAACATGCTCCAAAACCTTCATGGACCATTCAGCATTAATAGTGCCTTCACAGATGTGTAAGTTACCCATGCATTGGGCACTAATACACCCCCATACCATCACAGATGCTGGCTTTTGAACTTTGCGCCTATAACAATCGGGATGGTTATTTTCCTCTTTGTTCCGGAGGACACCACGTCCACAGTTTCCAAATATAATTTGAAATGTGGACTCGTCAGACCACAGAACACTTTTCCACTTTGCATCAGTCCATCTTAGATGAGCTCGGGCCCAGCGAAGCCAGCGGCGTTCCTGGGTGTTGTTAATAAATGGGTTTTGCTTTGCATAGCTAAGTTTTAACTTGCACTTACAGATGTAGCAACCAACTGTAGTTACTGACAGTGGTTTTCTGAAGTGTTCCTGAGCCCATGTGGTGATATCCTTTACACACTGTTTTTGATGCAGTACCGCCTGAGGGGTCAGAGGTCTATAATATCATCGCTTACGTGCAGTGATTTCTCCAGATTCTCTGAACCTTTTGATGATTTTACGGACCGCAGATGGTAAAATACATAAATTCCTTGGAATAGCTCGTTGAGAAATGTTGTTCTAAAATTGTTTGACAATTTGCTTACAAATTGGTGACCCTCACCCCATTCTTGTTTGTGAATTACTTAGCATTTCATGGAAGCTGCTTTTATACCCAATCATGGCACCCACCTGTTCACAATTAGCCTACGCACCTGTGGGATGTTCCAAATAAGTGTTTGATGGGCATTCCCCAACTTTATCAGTATTTATTGCCAGCTTTCCCAAGTTCTTTGTCACATGTTGCTGGCATCAAATTCTAAAGTTAATGATTATTTGCAAAAAAACAATTTTTTATCAGTTTGAACATCAAATATGTTGTCTTTGTAGCATATTCAACTGAATATGGGTTGAAAATTATTTGCAAATCATTGTATTCCGTTTATATTTACATCTAACACAATTTACCAACTCATATGGAAACGGGGTTTGTATGTGTGTGTATATATATATATATATATATATATATGGTATTTTGTTATTGGAGTTTTGTTCTTGTCATAGTTTGTCAATACCAAACACCATGTTCAAACATAAGGGTGTCCATATGTGCACTTGGCACCTGGACACCCTAGGCAGCAGTTCCATGATCGACTTTGGAGTTATGTCATCGGATTTACGGCCTCATGTTTTGGACACTCGTGTGAAGAGAGGGGCGGAGCTTTCTACCAATCACCTGGTGGTGAGTTGGCTGCAATGGTGGGGGAGGATGCCTGACAGACCTGGCAGGCCGAAACGCACTGTGAGGTTCTGCTGGGAACGTCTGGCAGAGTCTCCTGTCAGAGAGAGTTTCAATTCACACCTCCGGAAGAACTTTGAACATGTCACGAGTGAGGTGCTGGACATTGAGTCCGAGTGGACCATGTTCCGCACCTCTATTGTTGCGGCGGCATATTGGAGCTGTGGCCGCAAGGTAGTTGGTGGCTCTCTTGGCGGTAATGTTAGAACCCATTGGTGGACACCAGCGGTGAGGGATGCCGTCAAGCTGAAGAAAGAGTCCTATCGGGTTCTTTTGGCTCATATGAGTCCGGAGGCAACGAACAGGTACCGACAGGCCAAGCTGTGTGCGGCTTCAGTGGTCGCGGAGGCAAAAACTAGGACGAGTTCTGGGACGTCATGGAAAACGACTTCCGGATGGCTTCTAAGCGGTTCTGGACCACCATCCGCCGCCTCAGGAAGGGGAAGCAGTGCACTGTCAACACCGTGTATGGTGAGGATGATGTTCTGCTGGCCCTGCGATGAGGTGGCGACTTGTCCAGGGTGTACCCCGCCTTCCGCCCGATTGTAGCTGAGATAGGCGTAGCCCCCCGCGACCCCAAAAAGGGAATAAGCGGTAGGAAATGGATGGATGGATGGATGTTCTGCTGACCTTGACTGTGGATGTTGTGGATCGGTGGAGGGAATACTTTGAAGACCTCCTCAATCCCACCAACATGTCTTCTTATGAGGAAACAGTGCCTGGGGAATCTCTGGTGGGCTCTCCTATTTCTGGGGCTGAGGTTGCTGACGTAGTTAAAAAGTTCCTCGGTGGCAAGGCCCCGGGGGTAGATGAGATCCGCCCGGAGTTCCTTAAGACTCAGGATGCTGTGGGGCTGTCTTAGCTGACAATACTCTGCAGCATCGCGTGGACATCGGGGGTGGTACCTCTAGATTGGCCGACCAGGGTGGTGGTTCCTCTCTTTAAGAAGGGGAACCGGAGGGTCTGTTCCAACTATCGTGGGATCACACTCCTCAGCCTTCCCGGTAAGGTCTATTCAGTTGTACTGGAGAGGAGGCTACGCTGGATGGTTGAACCTCAGATTCAGGAGGAACTGTGTGGTTTTTGTCCTGTTTGGGGAACTGTGGACCAGCTCTATATTCTCGGCAGGTAACTTGAGGGTGCATGGGAGTTTGCCCAACCAGTCTACATGTGCTTTGTGGACTTAGAGAAGGCATTCGACTGTGTCCCTCGGGAAGTGTTCATAGAATATGGGGTATCGGACTGTTTGATTGTGTCGTCACACTCCCTGCACGATCAGTGTCAGAGTTTGGTCTGCATTGCCGGCAGTAAGTCGGACATGTTTCCAGTGAGGGTTGTACTCCGCCAAGACTGCCATTTGTCACCGATTCTGTTCATAACTTTTATGGACAGAATTTCTAGGCGCAGTCAAGGCATTGGGGGGGGATCTGGTTTGGTGGCTGCAGGATTAAGTCTCTGCTTTTTGCAGAAGATGGGGTCCACCCCAACGCCTCAGTAGGGAGGTGTTTCGGGCACGTCCAACCGGTAGGAGGCCACGGGGAAGACCCAGAACACGTTGGGAAGACTATCTCTCAGTGCTGGCCTGGGAACGCCCGGGATCCCCTGGGAGGAGCTGGACGAAGTGGCTAGGGAGAGGGAAGTCGGGGCTTCCCTGCTTAGGCTGTTTCCCCCGCGATTCAACCTTGGATAAGCGGAAGAAGATGGATGGATGGATGGATGGATGGACGGTTAATTAGATCCATCCATTTTCAACCGCTTGTCCCTTTTGGGTCACGGGGGGTGCTGGAGCTTATCTCAGTTGCATTCAGGCGGAAGGTGGATTACACCCTGGACAAGTCGCAATCTCATCACAATGGACGGATAAATTGTCTTACAGGAATATTCCCTCTATACCTTGTGGTGGTAAGCTACTGTAATAGCTAAAGCTCTCCCTGGGGTACAATCATGGTTTTATCGTGCCACCCCTGAAAAAATAGCTCTGTGTATAACTTGTGTAAATGAAAAGTTGTGCATATTTTTGACATACAATATTTTCCTTGAATTGCCGCCGGGGCGCTAATTAATTTAAAACCTATTGTCGCTTCTGCGCTTACCAAAGGCATGCGGTAAAAGTAAGCATGCGCTAATTATTTTGAGTTGAGTTGTGTTTGAGTTTATTTGGAACATGCAAGCATACAACAACATGATACATCACAATTTCCAGTTTCTCTTTTCAACATGTTATTCTAAAACCCTTTTCTCACTCCGGCACTAACCAAAGGCATGCAGTAAAAATTTGAGTGTGATGTAAGCTTGGACCTTAAATCCTACTGAATAGCTCTTAATCTTCTTCCCTTTATGCGATTTCAAATTACCGGTATTGAAATAAGCGTCCTCCATTTTGAAAATGATGACAGGGGAAGTATCACTCGTGACGTCACGAATTTGACCAGGCGGTAATACAAAACATGCGCTAATTATTTTGCAAAGCGAGTTTGACCCAGCAGTAATTCAAGGCAGGCGCATACTATATGCCCTCCGGCAATTCAAGGAAATACGGTAAGTTATAAAATGCAAATCAAAGGGAAAATGTATGCTACAGTGTCACCATTTAATTTACTGTTCCATTTCCTCTCCAAGATGGATACTGTAAGTGGCTTACATAAAAAACTATACATCTATGACTATTTTGATTCTTCACAGCCACATAAATGTCCAACTTTTGATTCGAACATCAATGTCACATTGTCTTGGTACATTTTTTGTGACTGCCGTAAGATGGCGGAATCGCTGCCGTAGAAGCAGTAGGCGGACACAGGTGCCTCGAGTGAGGATGTGAGAGCGTAATCCAGGGGTGCCCATTACGTCGATCGCGAGCTACCAGTCGACCGCGGGGGGTGTGTCAGTCGATCTCCAGCCAGGCTTTTAAAAAAAATAAACCTAAAAATTAGTGATGCTGCCTGCGCTAACTAAATACAGAGTCTCGGAAAACTGGCGTGCACAAGCGATCCCTCAAAAAGCGGGCGTGCACATCACTTGTGCACGCCAGCTTTCCGAGACTCTTATTTTGTTAGCGCAGGCAGCAAGAAGCAGGGCTTTTATTGTGAAGATAGGAAATGTGCAGTCGGCCTTTAGAGTTTTGACGGAAGGGACGGCGCGAAAGTCTGTTGAAATAAAAAGTGTTTCTCGCCTTCCTCTCTGTCATTTGTTCATAATAATGAACTGGCAGCAGCCAGCGTCATCTCACAAGACCCTCGGGTGCCGTGAATGTCAATCAAGCAAGCTACGGAATTTGCCGCCAATGTTTTTCTTGTAAAGTGTATGGAAGCTGGATGAATTAGATGCCAAAAACCAACCACTTTCATGTGGTATTGTACAGAAAAGGACAACTTTTTTTCTCCTCCATTTGAAAATGTGGGCGTTATCATCATTACTGTCTGATTCCAATCAATGCAAGTCATCAGAATCAGGTAATACACCAACTTATATTCTTGTCTTTGTGAAAGAAAGACATCTATGTGTTACACATGCTTGTATTATAATCAAACACGATTAACTTGTTTACAAAAATGTCTCTTTCATAAATAAATAAATATAAATGATATATATAAATGAGGTAGATCCCCTCGAGTTGGTCAATTGAAAAGTAGCTCGTCTGCAGAAAAAGTGTGGGCACACCCTGGCGTAATCTAACCAGGAAATGTACCAAAGTCTAGATCCTAGTAGGCCAATAAACATCGCTCCAGTCATGGACAGAGAACTCCCTGAAAGACCAAGCCTCCGTCCACTGCATCAGCCTGGTTTCATGGAGGATGCAGATCCCGAATTGTGCCAAGGCTAATTAATGTACGTTCACGCAAGTGGACAAGTGCTGTCGTGTCCATTATGTTACACATTTAAATTCTTAGTCATCACGCACTTGTTGTATAGCATTCGTGTATGGTTTATATTTGGATTTCGAGTTTTACATACTAATTGCTAATGTGAATATTACTTAAAACAATGGACACACTGTAAACCAGAGGTGCCCATTACGTCGATCGCGATCGACTGGTCCATCTCGGAGGGTGTGTCAGTCGATCTCAAGCCAGGCATTAAAAAATAGACATAAAAATGAGCAATCATCAATCATACCAAGACTTCACTTTCGTCAGTTGTTTGACATTCTCGGCACCCGAGGATCTTGTGGGATGACACTGGCTGCTGCGAGCTCATATTTAAGAAAAAAATCACTAACAGGAGGGACGCAGAGAAACACATTTTATTTCTAGAGACTCCGTACCTTTTTTTTTTTTTTTTTCCCCAAGATGGCGCTGCTGTAATGGCTGCTGTAGGCAGGAGCTCTGTGCTCTTGTGTCATCCTTTTGTGTTTCCCTCTTGTTTTCATGTGTTATTATATTTTTTTGCCTTTTGGTCCGGGACCCTTTGGGACTGTGTGACAAGGGGTGTCACTTTCGTGACCTCTGTGGTGCTTTTTTTGTGGACTTCTGGATCTGCCTCCCGGGAGCCTTTTGGCCATGGAGACCAGCTGCTGGGTCTCTGCCACACCGGAGTCGCTTTGGAGGGACTGGAGGAGATGCGGATGAGGGGACAGGGCTGCGGAGCTGGCACTGAGCGCTGGGACGGAGAGGCTTCGCGGTGTCTTGGCTGGGTGAGCAGGTGTCGGACACCTCAGTCTCCTTGGACGTATCATCGCTCATCCATGCGGACTGGACACTGGCCGAGAGTGGAGTCGGCTGTCTTGGTTGCTTTGTTGGGTCTGCTCCTGTCTCTGGCCATCCTCCCTCCACCCCAGCGGACGATGGCGTGGAACACCGCAGAGGCCACCACAGTGGATATGTTTCTTTTACTTTTTATTCATAGCTGTATGTAGAAGTGTCTGCTTGTATCTGCTGCTTTAATGTCTTTAATGTCCTATGTGTTCTTTGATGTTTGATGTCTCCCTCTTACACACATGTAAGAGGGATGTGTACTATGGCTATGAGTTGTTGTTTTTTTCCCTTGGCCTCAGTCTGCACCCCCTCTCCAGGGCCCAGGCTAAGACCGATTTTTTTATTTTATTTTAATCTTCTATTTTTTTCTCCCCCCCTTGTTTACCTGTACCTCATCTTTTTTTGTAAGGGGCGCTGGAAGCCGGCAGACCCGTCAGCGATCCTGTTCTGTCTCCCTGTAGTGTTTGTCTGATCTTGAATGGGATTGTGCTGAAAATTGTAATTTTCCTGAAGGAACTCTCCTGACGGAATAAATAAAGTACTATCTAATCTAATCTATCTACTGTCAAAACTCTAAAGACCGACTGCACAGTTCCTGTCTTCACCATAAAAGACCTGTTTCATCCTGCCTGTGCTAACAAAATAAGAGTCTCAGAAAGCTAGCGTGCACAAGCTAGCAAGCTACGGAGTTTGATGCCAATGTATTTCTCCCCCGCCCTCAGCGACCGCTTTCTCACTTGCTTGCCCACCCGCACACTCACTGACGTCACTCACCTGCTGCCAGACATTAAAGGGCCACACACACATATGCTACTCTCATAACAAAGTGTTTAAAAACGAGTATGCAAGTTGGACAAATGAGATGACAAATCCAACCACTTTCATGTGGTATTGGGCAGAAAGGAGGACTTTTTTTCCCCTCCATTTGAAAATGCGGACGTTATCAGCACCACTGTCTAATTCCAATCAATGCAAGTCATCAGAATCAAATACACCAACTTACAGTCTTATCTTCATGAAAGAAAGGAATCTATGTGTGTTAAACATGCTTGTATTATCATTAAACACCATTAACTTGTTAACAAAAATGTCTCTTTCATAAATAAATAAATATAAATTATAAATTGGAATGAGGTAGATCTCCTCGACTTGGTCAATTGAAAAGTAGCTCGCCTGCAGAAAAAGTGTGAGCGCCCCTGCTTTAAACTGTTCATTCTATGGAAAAGTAACAATCCTTACAGTACCTGCCCCGTGATACCAGTGATAACAGCCACTTTCCTCTCCGTCCTTGGCTCTCCGGAGCACTCTGCCATGTTTTTACTTCTTAAAGCCAGAACCAGAAAAAGCTGTCAATCTAGTTTGCAGTGGCATAGATAGACGTCTCTTAGGAAACGTATTTACAACACATATGATCTTCGTGTGAGCACCGCTAAGCAGGAAGAGACTGTTGAACCAATGAAAGGAGAGCAGTAGACAGCGTCAATGCAGAGGGACAGCATTCATAAAGACTGGCGCTTTCATTCACAGCGTCCTCTGCAGGCTTTAGTTAGAATTACATCGGTGACTCTGTGTTGCTTGTCCGCTTTGGGCTTATTTTCTCAAGTCCATCCATCCATTTTCTACCGCTTATTCCCTTTCGGGATCGCGGGGGGCGCTGGCGCCTATCTCAGCTACAATCGGGCGGAAGGCAGGGTACACCCTGGACAAGTCGCCACCTCATCGCAGGGCCAACACAGATAGACAGACAACATTCACACTCACATTCACACACTAGGGCCAATTTTAGTGTTGCCAATCAACCTATCCCCAGGTGCATGTCTTTGGAAGTGGGAGGAAGCCGGAGTACCCGGAGGGAACCCACGCATTCACGGGGAGAACATGCAAACTCCACACAGAAAGATCCCGAGCCTGGATTTGAACCCAGGACTGCAGGAACTACGTATTGTGAGGCAGACGCACTAACCCCTCTGCCACCGTGAAGCCCCAATCCAATCCAATCCACTTTATTTATATAGCACATTTAAACAACAATAACGTTTCCAAAGTGCTGCACAACCATGTTAAAAACAATTGTAAAAAAATAAATATAAAACCTATCAAAACAAATATGATTAAAAACTATCTTAAAGGGTAAAATCAATTAAAACAGTAAAATAGAAATCAAAGCGTATAAAAAACACAGAGGACAACAGAGAACAGAGGACCACACAACTCACGTAGTGTTAAAAGCCAAAGAATAAAAGTGGGTCTTAAGACGAGACTTAAAACACTCCACTGTGGAAGCAGTTTGAACATGGAGCGGCAGAGTGTTCCAGAGCTTTGGGCCGACCACAGAGAAGGCCCCGTCTCCCCTGGTCTTAAGTCTGGTCTTGGGCACCACGAGCTGGAACTGGCTCTCGGACCTCAGAGCGCGCGCAGGAATGTAAATTTGGATAAGGTCCGAGATATATTGAGGTTCCAGTCCATGTAAAGATTTAAAAACAAACAGCAATGTTTTAAAATCAATTCTAAAATGAACAGGGAGCCAGTGCAAACTCTGAAGAATTGGGGTTATATGCTGGTGTTTCCTGGCCCCTGTTAAAAGTCGTGCTGCCGCGTTCTGGACCAACTGGAGTTTGTAGTATAGAGCGCATTTGTGCTTATTAAAAGCAATACATGTAGGTTTGTCCAATTTGAATTATTTTTATTTGGTCGCAATAAAAACGTGTACTGTACAGGCCAAAAGTTTGGACACAGCTTCTCATTCAATGCGTTTTCTTTATTTTCATGACTATTTACATTGGAAATTGTCACTGAAGGCATCACAACTATGAATGAACACGTGGAGTTATCCATCCATCCATCCTTTTTCTACCGCTTATTCCCTTTTGGGGTCGCGAGGGGGCGCTGGCGCCTATCTCAGCTACAATAGGGCAGAAGGCGGGGTACACCCTGGACAAGTCGCCACCTCATCGCAGGGCCAACACAGATAGACAGACAACATTCACACTCACATTCACACATTAGGGTCAATTTAGTGTTGCCAATCAACCTATCCCCAGGTGCATGTCTTTGGAAGTGGGAGGAACCCAGAGTACCCGGAGGGAACCCACGCATTCAAGGGGAGGACATGCAAACTCCACACAGAAAGATCCCGAGCTGGGATTGAACCCAGGACTGCAGGACCTTCGTATTGTGAGGCAGACGCACTAACCCCTCTTCCACCGTGAAGTGTACTTAACAAAAACAGGTGAAATAACTGAAAACATGCCTTATATTCTAGTTCAGTGGTTCTTAACCTTGTTGGAGGTACCGAACCCCATTAGTTTCATATGCGCATTCATCGAACCCTTCTTAGTGAAAAATAAAATGTTTTTTTTTTTCAAATTCAAGACAAAGTTATGTGTAACACTTTAGTAGGGAGAACATATTTTAAGTAACAAAGACTTAATTTAGAATTTTTGGACACTAGGGGAACATATTCTAAGTAACAAAGACTTAATTTAGAGTTATTTGATTAGGGTTAGAGGGTTAGGGTTATAATGAGGCCATGCCGAATAAGGCATTAATAAGTACTTAATGATGACTAGTTTAGGGCCAATATATTACTAATTTGCATGTTAATAAGCCACTAATCAATGGTGAATATGTTCCCCATACTAAAGTGTTACCGTGTCTTTTTACGGGTGCACAAAATGAACTGTGCATGAACATCACCTTGTTCAAAGAACAAAACCAACACAGTGCAAAAACTCAAAACAAATTACACACCTGCAAATTAATGTTACTTCTGCTGTTGCCGTATCCGTACTACGCCGATAGGTAGAAGTTTTTATTGAGACTATGAGTCGGGTTTGTTTTGACCTCCGCCGAACCCCTGAGGCCGACTCACCGAACCCCTAGGGTTCGATCGAACCCAGGTTAAAAAACACTGTCGTAGTTTCTTCAAAATAGCCACCCGTTGCTCTGATTACTGCTTTGCACACTCTGTCCACATTTCAAATTGTTTTTGGACACTGTGGATGTCATGTCCTCCAGAACAAAGAACAAAAGTACCATCCGGATTGTTATAGACGCTAAGTTCAAAAGCCAGGATCTGTGACGGTATGGGGGTGAATGCCCAAGGCATGGGTAGCTTACACATCTGTGAAAGCACCATTAATGCTGAACGATACATACAGGTTTTGGAACAACATATGTTGCCATCCATGCAACGTTATCATGGACGCCCCTGCTTATTTCAAGAAGGCAATGCCAAGCCATGTGTTACAACAGCATGGCTTCGTAGTAAAATAGTGTGGGTACTAGACTGGCCTTGCCTATAGTCAAGACGTGTCTCCCATCGAAAATGTGTGGCGCAATATGAAGCCTAAAACACCACAACATAGACCCCGGACTGTTGAACAACTTAAGCTGTACATCAAGCAAGAATGGGAAAAAAATTCCACCTGAAAAGCTTGAAAAATTGGTCTCCTCAGTTCCCAAACGTGTACTGAGTGTTGTTAAAAGGAAAGGCCATGGAACACAGTAATGAAAATATCCCTGTCCGAATTCTATATTAATGATTATTGGCAAAAAATAAATAAATAGGTTTCTCAGTTCGAACATTAAATGTCTTGTCTTTGCAAATCATTGTATTCTGTTTTTATTAACGATTTACACAATGTGCCAACTTCACTGGTTTTGGGTTTTGTAGAAAATGTGCCTACTTTTGACACATTTTTCAATCTAGCAACCCCCGTGACGCCAAAATTGACACGCGGTAGAAAATTGATGGATGGAACTTTTACAGTTATTGTATCTCACCTCAATTATTGCGCCAACGTGATTCGGTCATGTGCTCTAAAGAAAGATATTCAAAAGCTGCAACTTGTGCAAAATAAGGCCACACGATTGGCCTTGAAGTGCGCACTTTAATATAACGGTAAAGTGGAGAAGGAGTTAGCACAGAGACTTGGAGGTTGCTTATATTTATTAATGCTAAAGAATGTTGTGTGTAATTACTTCAAATACATGTGGTGTGACTATGTGAAGCGATTATATGTTGAGTGTTAGCGGGAGGTATTGAAGGTGCGTGTTGAGATTGATGCGGAAATCTAGAAACAGCAAGGCAGGCTCGGAGGTCCGGGGACAGGCCAGTGGTCAGGGACTGGAGCGAGTTATCGCTGTCCGAGAGCAGGCGAGGTCGAGATCCGGGGAGGTAGCAGGAAGTCCAGAGGGAGACGAGACACACAGCTCGAAACCAAGGAATGACGACACGGGACAGGACACAATGAGCACAAAGAAGGGAAAACACAGCGAGCGACGAAGCACATAGGCGAGGAAAGCTCGAGATATGAAAGGCTTACTGAACAGGTACAAGTAGCTACATTCTGGCACTGGAACGCAGGACACACTGCCTTAAGAAGGGAGTGGAGTCCTCATCAGCGTCAGGTGTGTTGATCACCAAGGAGAGGTACGCCCGTGAGCGTGTCCAGCGGTGTGTTCAGAGGAGCGCACAGCTGAATGTGTGGCGGCAGGTGCTTGAGCCGTAACATTTGGACTGGTATTGACAGTATGCACCCCAACCTATCACGGTTATATGTTGATAAGGGCTTACTAGTCATACTACAGAAGCCCAACAGTCGTACACTCTAAAATATAATATATTTGTAACAAACAGACACTCCACTAGACAACAGACTAAAGGAAATATAGTAGTACCAAGAGCAAGACCATGCACTATGCAAAAAAACTGGGTTGTACAGAGCTGCTTCAAAGTGGAAACGGCTACCTCGTGTATTAGAGGAGTCAATTAATGCAAGGGCTTTTAAAAACAAGCTTAAAACGCTATTACACTAAAGACTGTTTTTTATTCTACGTATTCTTTTTTTATATACATGATGAATTGTGGTATAGTATTTTTGCACTCCCAACAGGTATAAAAGTAAGTGCATCTCTATATTCCTTCAAAACCGCTCTAAAACAACACCTGCAGGCAACTTCAACACTTTACTAATACCCTCCTCCATTCACATCCCATCTCCCCGGATTATAAACAACTCAAATGTACTTCTAATGTATATACTTGTTCTTATGCTATCTGAACTCACTATGTTCTCTGCTGGCTGTACATATCCTACTAAATAAGACCTACACTGTTTCAATGTCCACATTTCTCTGTTGATGCAATTGTTGATGACTGAAGTTCTGATATCAACCAAAGCTCCTCATCCCACCCCCCGGATTGTAAATAATGTAAATAATTCAATGTACATACTATGATGATTAACTTGTGTGATGACTGTATTATGTTGATAGTATATATTTGTACCATGGATTGATTAACGTGGACCCCGACTTAAACAAGTTGAAAAACGTATTCGGGTGTTACCATTTAGTGGTCAATTGTACGGAATATGTACTGTACTGTGCAATCTACTAATAAAAGTATCAATCAATCAATCAATGAACCATAAGGCGGATCCTTCCTAAGTATATGGCCGATCCATCCACACTTTCTGCTTTTGATTTTATTTCGAATTTGCTCTTTGTTCATGCAGGTCTACATTTGATATCTTGTTGGGTCACCAAATCCTCAGTATGGACCTGAGACAGTTGTTAACAAAAACCTGCAGTTTATTGATGATTGTTTTGGTGGTTTTCCAGGTTTCACAGCCATAAAGAAGGACAGATTTTACATTTGTGGAGAGCTGGGAAGAGAGCCACACAGGTCGGAGAGTTCCAAAGGCATGTCTTGCTTTGCTGATGCGCAGCTCGGCATCTTTATCAGCTCCTCCATCTGTGTTGATGTTGCTTCCCAGGTACACAAACTCCACCACATCTTCCAGGGGGTGCTCCTCGATTATGATAGGTTGATGGAATATTTGTGGCTACTGTGTGGATCCATTTTAAACAAATAAACAGTATATCAAATTTCCTATTTAATAAAGAAAAATTGTAACATTCATAAACATTGTCTTTAAATTTAAATAGATTAGGTCCTCTTTCAAATCCGCTCTTTAGTCTTTACATTGCTGGCAATAGAATAATTAAAAATATTATTCACTGGCCCTGTAAGTGTATTTGCAAAACAAATAAATTACCTGGACTGAGTAGAACTATAATCACAGTGGAATAACAAAAGATGGTCGGACTAAAATGACATTATTGTGTTGGCAGGCAAACACTTTAAACACGCTTGTGTGAAAAACTATATTGTAGAACCACGGAAGTCTTAAACCATGTTGCTCATCTTCGGCCATCATCTGTCAAAAAAGAATGCCAGCCACCCGAATATGTGGGCTAGACAAGCAGGTTCCGTTCAGGGGAACTCTCCTGAAGAGCAGGGAAACCTGCGAAACAGGTTTGTAGGGAGGAAATAGCCTCCAATGCCGTTTTCTGACCTAATGAAAAAAAATATATATATATATATATGTTAGGGCTGCCAATCTTTGGGTGTCCCACGATTCGATTAAATAATTCTTGGGGTCATGATTTGATTCAAAATAGATTTTTTCGATTCAACGCGATTTTCGATTCAAAAACAATATATTTTCGATTCAAAACGAATCCGTATTCATTCATCACATAGGATTTCAGCAGGATCCACCCCAGTCTGCTGACATGCTAGCAGAGTAGTAGATTTAAAAAAAAAAAAAAGCTTTTATACTTGTAAAAGACAAAGTTTTATCGACTGATTGCAATAATGTAAATGTGTTTTAACTATAAAACGAACCAAAAATATGACTCGGTTTATCTTTGTGAAAACATTGGACACAGTGTGTTGTCAAGCTTATGAGATGCGATGCAAGTGTAAGCCACTGTGACACTATTGTTCTTTTGTTTATTTTTATAAATGTCTAATGATAATTTCAATGAGGGATTTTTAATCACTGCTATGCTGAAATTAGAACTAATATTGATACTGTTGTTGATAATATTCATTTTTGTTTTAGTACTTTTGGTTTGTTCTGTGTCGTGTTTGTGTCTCCTCTCAATTGCTCTGTTTATTGCAGTTCTGAGTGCTGCTGTTTGGCTCTGTGGCGGGCACTACGACCATGCTCACAATCAGCTCAGCAGAATGGGTGTGGTTTGTGTCTTCTGGGACACACTTTAAAAATGCATATTGTGCTGTGTTGCATGTTGGCAGTCTGCAATTAAGACCTGAAAGAAACATTGTTGCGTTTCTTGCATTTGACACAATGTATTCTTTTGACCCAGCAGACTTGGTCACATGTTCAGTAGACCCATAATAAATTCATTAAAGAACCAAACTTCATGAATATTTTTTGTGACCAACAAGTATGTGCTCCAATCACTCTATCACAAAAAAAAAAAAAGAGTTGTAGAAATTATTGGAAACTCAAGACAGCCATGACATTATGTTGTTTACAAGTGTATGTAAACTTTTGACCACGACTGTATATATAGTCGAGGTTTCAGTGCTTTATCCATTATACAGTGCTCAACACCAGGGTAGAACCTATATATATATATATATATATATATATATATATATATATATTTATGAGTATGTATAATACAGTATACAAACACACAGTATATATGCTGTGCGGGCTCACGTTTAAAAACTGAAAATGACTACATCTTCTGCAGCCCAAGATAAGCCCGTTTTACCTATGAGATTATTACATAATTAGATGAAATGAGCACCTCCAAGTCCGAGTCCATGGTTCTCGCCCGGAAAAGGGTGGAATGCATCTCCGGGTTGGGGAGGAGACCCTGCCCCAAGTGGAGGAGTTCAAGTACCTAGGAGTCTTGTTCACGAGTGGGGGAAGAGTGGATCGTGAGATCGACAGGCGGATCGGTGCGGCGTATTCAGTAATGCGGACGTTGTATCGATCCGTTGTGGTGAAGAAGGAGCTGAGCCGGAAGGCAAAGCTCTCAATTTACTGGTCGATCTACGTTCCCATCCTCACCTATGGTCATGAGCTTTGAGTCATGACCGAAAGGATAAGATCACGGGTACAAGCGGCCGAAATGAGTTTCCTCCGCCGTGTGGCGGGGCTCTCCCTTAGAGATAGGGTGAGAAGCTCTGCCATCCGGGAGGAACTCAAAGTAAAGCCGCTGCTCCTTCACATCGAGAGGAGCCAGATGAGGTGGTTCGGGCATCTGGTCAGGATGCCACGCGGACGCCTCCCTAGGGAGGTGTTTAGGGCACGTCCAACCGGTAGGAGGCCACGGGGAAGACCCAGGACACGTTGGGAAGACTATGTCTCCCGGCTGGCCTGGGAACGCCTCGGGATCCCCCGGGAAGAGCTAGACGAAGTGGCTGGGGAGAGGGAAGTCTGGGCTTCCCTGCTTAGGCTGCTGCCCCCGCGACCCGACCTCGGATAAGCGGAAGAAGATGGATGGATGGATAGATATAATGAATCTATAATGCTTGCAATGAGGTGGCGACTTGTCCAGGGTGTACCCCGCCTTCCGCCCGATTGTAGCTGAGATAGGCCCCAGCGCCCCCCGCCACCCCAAAGGGAATAAGCGGTAAAAAATGGATTGATGGATGAATCTATAATGCATGACAGTATACAATACATTAATAATATACAATATAATAATTAAACATTATAAATGTACAATACATACTAACATACAATACATATTAATGATGTGCAAAATGACATTTGAAGATGCATAAACAATCCATTTATAATCGAACGGTAGCCCCTGAATTGTAATGGTAATCGAATTGTGAGTTTTCCAATCATTCACCCTTCTAGAAGCTGCCAACGCTTGAGAAGTGTTTAGTGAGTTAGGGCTAAAATTAAAGTACAGATACCAACGGTGGTATTACAGCTGATCAACATGGTAAAATGTGTCGCATGGTTTGTACAAAAATTGCAATAGAAAAATTATACATTGCTATTTACCTTAAATTCCGGACTGTAAACCGCTACTTTTTTCCTTCACTTTGAACCCTTTTTTAAGACGGTGCAACTAATTCATGAATTTGTCTTTGTCTTCACTATAACAGACATACTTGGACTCATTCAAGTACCTCGGGGTTTGGGTGGACAATAAGCTGGACTGGACTGTTAACACGGACCACCAGTACAAGAAAGGACAGAGCAGGCTGTACTTCCTGAGGAGACTGCACTCCTTCAACATTTGTAGAAAACTCCTGTGGATGTACTACCAGTCTGTGGTTGCCAGTGTTCTGTTCTACATGGTAGTGTGCTGGGGGGGCAGTACATCCAAGAAGGACAGCTCCAGACTTGAGAAACTGATCAGGCGGGCCGGTTCTACAATCGGAATGAAACTGGACTCACTGGTGACGGTGGCAGAGAAGAGGACTGTTGACAAACTAGTGAGCATCCTGGATGATGCCAGTCACCCTCTGCATAGCGTTATCAGTAGCTAGAGGAGCCTGTTCAGTGCTAGACTGCTTCATCCCAAGTGCAGGACTAATAGACTCAAAAACTCCTTTGTCCCACACGCCATTAGACTGTACAACTCCTCTCTGGGACGGGGGACGGGGGGTACTAGGATGACAGGGGATGCAAAACATTAACAGTGCATTACGTTTTCATAACATGGTCACTACTGCCTACTTTGTCTTGTTATATTCTTATTTTACTGTTATATTGTTATTCCCATTGTTTTTATTCTTTTTGTAATATTTCTCTATTTTTTTTCCTTTTAAACCCCCATTATTTACTTTTTACTTTTTTCTTTTAATTGATCTCAACTCTGTACACTGCTGCTGGAATTTTAATTTTCCTGAAGGAACTCTCCTGAAGGAATCAATAAAGTACTATCTATCTATCTATCTATGATTGAAATTGTTTTGAAAAAAAGAGGGGTTTTATTGTTTTTGTTTTGGTGCCATCTTATGGATAAGTTCGCTCACTTCAGGTGCTGCTTTCATTTACAGGTAGTGCTTCTTTCGTTCCAACCAGCGTGTCGTTCTTAGCATTTTACTTGTATGGTTTTTCATTCATCACTCCAAGCAATCTTTGTAAGTTTTACAATATAGTTAACTAAGACTATTTTTACTAACTAAACCGTCCCATTTTTGATGTCTGTAGAGTGTTTTATGCATATTTGTATGCTCTATGCCATGTAATCAAGCTAGCGTTGTTAGCATTAGCTAATATGCTAACATTTTTACAAGTGACTGTATTAGTGTTATTAACTTCCAAAGGCATTTTTATGTATTGTTTCAGTTTCACAAATTTCTCAGTAAACTCACCAAGACATCACCTTGGAGTTATTTAGTCTCTGTAGCTGATAAGAGAGCTAGCTTCCCAGCTAGAGGGTCCATGATGATGATGTCTGTTTTAAAAACTCTATAAACTAAAAACAACAGCGCTGGAAGGAGCAAATATGACATGAATAGAACATGAATACTTTTAGACATATATGGAAAGTAAATTAAAAAAATGTTTTTATCTATAATTATGAGCATGATTTCTGGTTATGTTAGGCCAGCAGAGAAGGCCTTGCTGGTCCTGGGGGCACACCACTGTAGTTCGGTTTGGACTGTTTTTTTTAAATGTTAAATGTTGATCATTTAGACCAGGGGTGCCCATTACGTCGATCGCGATCGACTGGTCGATCTCGGAGGGTGCGTCAGTCGATCTCAAGCCAGGCATTAAAAAATGTACATAAAAATGAGAAATCATCAATCATACCAAGACTTCACTTTCGTCAGTTGTTTGACATTCTCGGCACCCGAGGATCTTGTGAGATGACGCTGGCTGCTGCGAGCTCATATTTAAGAAAAAAATCACTAACAGGGCGGACGCAGAGAAACACATTTTATTTCTAGAGACTCCGTACCTACTGTCAAAACTCTAAAGACCGACAGCACAGTTCCTGTCTTCACCATAAAAGACCTGTTTCATCCTGCCTGTGCTAACAAAATAAGAGTCTCAGAAAGCTAGCGTGCACAAGCTAGCAAGCTACGGAGTTTGATGCCAATGTATTTCTCCCCCGCCCTCAGCGACCGCTTTCTCACTTGCTTGCCCACCCGCACAGTCACTGACGTCACTCACCTGCTGCCAGACATTAAAGGGCCACACACATATGCTACTCTCATAACAAAGTGTTTAAAAACGAGTATGCAAGTTGGACAAATGAGATGCCAAATCCAACCACTTTCATGTGGTATTGGACAGAAAGGAGGACTTTTTTTTTCCTCCATTTGAAAATGCGGACGTTATCAGCACCACTGTCTAATTCCAATCAATGCAAGTCATCAGAATCAAATACACCAACTTATAGTCTTATCTTCATGAAAGAAAGGAATCTATGTGTGTTAAACATGCTTGTATTATCATTAAACACCATTAACTTGTTAACAAAAATGTCTCTTTCATAAACAAATAAATATAAATTATAAATAGGAATGAGGTAGATCTCCTCGACTTGGTCAATTGAAAAGTAGCTCACCTGCAGAAAAAGTGTGAGCGCCCCTGATTTAGACTATCTTTGAAGTGTTTATGCAAACAGTTTTGCCCAAAAATATGTATTTGTATGCTTATGAACTACAACACTTTTACTAAAATTTCAAAGAATATGTTTTGATCAACGTAATATTTAAATTCAGTATAACAGGAAAAGTAACTTTTACAAAACCTGATTTTTGAAAATCCAAATGACCCTAATTTCTTACAAATTTCAGTGAATTGTTTTAAGTTAGCTCAACAAAACACTTTTTGAGTGTTATATATAATGTTTAGTTATATTGCTGTTTTGTAAAATTGATCCAGCCCATCATTCAAACAAAAACCCCCACAAATAATTCAATAATTAAATACAAGACTACACGTTAATATATTTTTTTGTGTTTTATTTGTTTCATTCATACTCTATATTTATTAATGCTATCAAACAAAACATACCATAAATGAACATTATTCAAAATTGCACATCTTTTCAGTTTAAAATGGTACTGCAAACAGCTATGACAAACATTCCATCACACAAAAGTGTATTGAGGAAAACAAGTCAGCCAAAACTCCAAACCAAAAAGAGGAAAAAAATTACAAAACCCAAAACTAGTGAAGTTGGCACATTGTGTAATTCGTAAATAACAACAGAATACAATGATTTGCAACTACATTTCAACTTCTATTCAATTAAATAGAATGCAAAGACAAGATATTTAATGTTCGAACTGAAAAACTTTATTTTTTCGGGCAAATAATCATTAACTTACAATTTAAACGCAGCAACTCATTACAAAAAAGTTGGCACAATGGCATTTTTATAATCATTTCCTTTTAACAACACTCAGTAAACGTTTAAGAACTGAGGAGACCCATTTTTGAAGCTTTTCAAGTGGCATTCTTTACTATCCTTTCTTGATGTATAACTTAAGTAAAACATTCCGGGGTCTTCGTTTTGGTATTTTACGCTTAATATTGCCGCACACATTTTCAATGGGACACAGGTCTGGACTACAGGTAGGCCAGTCTAGTACCTGCACTCTTTTACTATGAAGCCACGCTGTTGTAACACATCACTTGGCATTGTTTTGTTGAAATAAGCAGGGGCGTCCATGATTACGGTGCTTGGATGGCAACATATGTTGCTCCAAAACCTGTATGTACCTTTCAGCATTAATGGTGCCTTCACAGCTGTGTAAGTTACCCATGGCTTTGGCACTGATATACCCCCCTTACCATCACAGATGCAGGCTTTTGCACCTCAACAATCTGAATAGTTATTTTACTCTTTGTTTCGGAGGACACAAAGTCTACAGTTTCCAAAAACAATTTGAAATGTGGAGTCATCACACCACACTCTTACACTTTGTATCAGTCCATCTTAGATGAGCTCAGGCCCAGCAAAGCCGGCGGAGTTTCTGGGTGTTGTCAATAAATGGCTTTCGCAATGCATAGTATAATTTGAACTTACACTGACAGATGTAAACTTGCTGTAGTTACTGACAGTGGTTTTCTGAAGTGTTCCTGAACCCATCCGGTCATATCCTTTACACACTGATGTCGGTTTTTGATACAGTACCGCCTGAGGGATCAAAGGTCCGCAATATCATCGCTTACGAGCAGGGATTTCTCCGGAGCTTGCAATAGCTCGTTGAGAAATGTTGTTCTCAAAGTGATTGACAATTTGCTCACGCATTTCTTCACAAAGTAGAGACCCTTGCCTCATCCTTGTTTGTGAATGACTGAGCATTTAATGGAAACTGCTTTTATACCCAATCATGGCACCCACCTGTTCCCAATGAGCCTGTTTACCTGTGGGATGTTCCAAATAAGTGTTTGATGAGCATTCCTCAACTTTATCAGTATTTATTGCCACCTTTCCCAACTTCTTTGTCACTTTCTCAGTCTTTTTTGCCACTTATGCCAGCTTTTTTGAAACATGTTGCAGGCATCAAATTCCAAATGAGCTAATATTTGCCAAAAATAACAACGTTTTCCAGTTTGCACATTAAGTGTGCTGTCTTTGCATTCTATTCAGTTGAATATAAGTTGAAAAGGATTTGCAAATCATTGTATTTTGTTTTTATTTACGATTTACACTATGTGCCAAATTTACTGGTTTTGGATTTTGTATGTCCAGGATGTCCGTTTTCCAGATTGAAAACAATCCAACTAGTAATAATGACATTCTTTATAAATCAAAGACAGTACTACAGTTAATGTCTGTGAACTGGTCACCATTTAATCAAACTCAGTAAAGATGTGCAGAAATGGAAGGAGTCTTGTCTGACCCCTGTGAAAAATATACCTAATAAAGTTATGCACTCCAATTACAGTCTGGTGTTAAAACAATACATAAATGAACATAAATAACAGTCAAAAACATGAAAAATTAATGCAGGTAGTATTGCGTTCTTCATTATGCCTTCATGGAAGGTGAGGGGGTTATCTACTCCAGGCTGCTTAAGTAAAGGGTACATGGCTGTATGAAAGTGAACAGCAACAAATACAAAAATACCATAAATGTGTGCTGCATATAACATGAACCAGGAGCTATCTAGTTATTGGCAAAGTTTCATTTATTTTAAAGGGTAAAATGCGTGTGCAAAGTTAAATGGTGTCATAAACCAAGATCTATGTTTACTTCTATAATCTGGGAAAAGTAATAGTTTTACACAAGACTTGAACATAAACACAAATAAAATAACACATATTTTCAAAAAATACAATCCAATTAATAGCATCAATGTGTTTGCTAAACCTTGGAGTTAGAATTCTCAAACGGTGGTACGCTTCATGTAATGGTACGCCAAATAATCACTTGATTAAAGTACAATGTTTTATTTTCCTAAATTCAAACACAGTGTTATTGTTCAAACTGTGTCTACTGTTACACTGGCCAAAAATACAAATCCCATTTCCATATGAATTGGGAAATTGTGTTTTTGATGTAAATATAAACGGAATACAATGTTTTGCAAATCCATTTCAACCCATTTTCAATTGAATGCACTACAAAGACAAGATATTTGATGCCAAAGTAGTTGGGAAATGGCATGTTCACTACTGTGTTACATCACATTTTCTTTTAACAACACTCAATAAACGTTTGGGAACTCAGGAAACTATTTGTTGAAGCTTTGAAAGTGGAATTTTTCCCCATTCTTGTTTTATGTAGAGCTTCAGTCGTTCAACAGTCCGGGGTCTCTGCTGTCGTAGTTTACGCTTCATAATCCGCCACACATTTTTGATGGGAGACAGGTCTGGACTGTAGGTGGGCCAGGAAAGTACCCACACTCTTTTTTTTACGAAGCCACGCTGTTGTAACACGTGCTCAATGTGGCATGGCATTGTTTGCTGAAATAACCAGGGGCGTCTCTGAAAAAGATGGCAGCATATGTTGTTCCAAAACCTGTATGTACCTTTCAGCATTAATGGTGCCTTCACAGATGTGTAAGTTACCCATGCCTTGGGCACTAATACACCCCCATACCATCACAGATGCTGGCTTTTGAACTTTGCGTCGATAACAGTCTGGATGGTTTGCTTCCCCTATGGTTCGGATGACACGATGTCGAGTATTTCCAAAAACATTTTGAGATGCGGACTCGTCAGACCACAGAACACTTTTCCACTTTGCATCAGTCCATCTTAGATGATCTCGGGCTCAGAGAAGCCAGCGGCGTTTCTGGATGTTGTTGATACATGGCTTTCGCTTTGCATAGTAGAGCTTTAACTTGCACTTACAGATGTAGCGACAAACTGTATTTAGTGACAGTGGTTTTCTGAAATGTTCCTGAGCCCATGTCGTGACATCCTTTAGAAATTGATGTCGGTTTTTGATACAGTGCCCTCTGAGGGATCGAAGGTCACGGTCATTCAATGTTGTTTTCCGGCCATGCCGCTTACGTGGAATGATTTCTCCAGATTCTCTGAACCTATTGATGATGTTATTGACCGTAGATGTTGAAATCCCTAAATTGCACTTTCAGTAATGTTGTTCTTAAACTGTTTGACTATTTGCTCATGCAGTTGTGGACATTCTTTCTTGTGAAAGACTGAGCATTTTTTGAGAAGCTGTTTTTACACCCAATTATGGCACCCACCTGTTCCCACACCTATGGGATGTTCCAAATAAGTGTTTGATGAGCATTCCTCAACTTTATCAGTATTTATTGCCACCTTTCTCAACTTCTTTGTCACATGTTGTTGGCATCAAATTCTAAAGTAAATGATTATTTGCAAAAAAAAAATATATATATTTATCAGTTTGAACATCAAATATGTTGTCTTTGTAGCATATTCAACTGAATATGGGTGGAAAATGATTTGCAAATCATCGTATTCCGGGTATATTTACATCAAACACAATTTCCCAACGGAAGCAGGGTTTGTATTAAATATGCTTGTTAAATAAAACCTCTGCCTTGTTTTTCATAAATACTTAGCCCTACTAGGCTATGATATTTGAATGTTGGTCAATGTGGTGATACATGGACAGCCAAGTCTTTTCCTAGGTGGTACTTGTTGAAAATGTTAAAGGTGTCATGCATGTAAGAAATCAGTAAACTATCAAATATGACTCAACCAATGATCAAGTAACATTATAGACTCTGTCATTGCATAGAGAGAACTCAATTGTTCAGCAATCCTCCTGACTTTCATATTTTGCCCTTGAAATCATTTTCAACTGATAGTTACAATGTTCGGTAATGTAATATCTCAGGAGCTGCTTTAGCATGTAACAACATGGGACAGCTTCAGTTTGAACAACCATATTCTGCGGTGGTCTACAAACTTTTGGAGCCCATGGACTGGCTCACATTCCCACAGACCTCTACCATACCTTGGTTGCTTTCTTGTCTCCCGTTAACCTTAGTATTCGTGTGTGAAGTTTTTTCAGCATTTCGCCTGAGAAAGCTTGTTCAGTCTTTTTCTTACTTGCACCTGCTAGTAGTGATTAAAAACGTCCAACATTGACCTTAAGTGACGTCGAAGTAGAATACAAATATACAAATGATTATACATCTTTTTTTCTTTGATGGTACTAAGCGGTTGGAGACTTTTTAGGACAATACATTGTTTGTATTACAACTAATATGATAAAATGACAACATTTCTTCTGTTCTGTTAGTAAAAACCCTGCTACAAGTCAGAGATAAGAGCAAAAACCTTGCTACAGATCAGAGATAAGAGCAGCTATTTCAAGTCTATGTGGGGATGCTAGGCAGTGAGTACAGTTGATATCCAGTAGCCATACAGGTAGAGCAGCATTGGTCCAGTTTTGGGCATCAGGGCCCTACATTGTCAAAAGCCATGCTGACGGCTTAACAATGTTCCTGAAAGGGAAAAGACACATTGGTGGGTAACTAACACATAAACACAAACATAGTCAGTTTCTGCGGATAAAACCATGAAAATATCTCACCTGTCTAGCATTCTACAGAGGGTGCATGTCTGGCCTGGTTCTTGTTTTTCTAAATTGAGAAAAGGTTACATGAATGAAAGCACTGGAGAAAAAAAGAGTATACGTGAATAGTAGTAATGTTAGTAACACAACTTAGTTCTGAATGTTTTTCCTAAAATCAAACTATAATTTATCAGTATAATATGCAATAAACTTATTTCATCTCTGCCGTGAGTTGATGAAGACCGGGCTATCCAAAGTCACAGGAAAACAAAAAGCAAACAATTGCACTAATATGGCGATGGAATTAAACTAAAAGACGTACCAGCATCATTAAAATAAAAAGCCCTGACCAGTTTATATACTGTGCACCCGGAAAGTATTCACAGCTGTTGTGCATTTGGCGTGCAGTTTTGCCAATCTACCTACACCTGCTCAACTGTACATAACTGATTGATGTCCCCCAGATCCCATCAAATCCATTCCCACCTCCGAGCACTATATAAATATCACTGGAATTGGATCTCAAATGGAGTGTCTTTTGACATATACATATAATTTGAGCCCCACACCTTTGAATTACCAGCCATTCCATTTTCTAAGGAGCTGTTCATAGACCAGTTATCCAGCTCTTTGATCATGGAATTCTCTGAACTTTTATCACTCATTCATACCGCCTACAGCAGAACTTTAACAATTGGTCATTTTAATTTACATGTTGATGACTCCTCGGATTCAATATCTAGACAGTTTTTAAACTTTTTGAATAGTTTTTACTTTAAGCAGTCGACCTACACTACAGGACACACCCTGGACCTGGTAATAAGCCATGGCCTGTCCTCTGTTGTTGACCTGGGTGGTACTTTGTTTTTTATATATAACCAGTCCCCACCAGCACTGCCCCCCTAAGACTTTGACTCATGTTTTATTACTTAATTTATTATTATCCATCCATCATCCATGCATCATCTTCTGCTTATCTGAGGTCGGGTCGCGGGGGAAACAGCCTAAGCAGGGAAACCCAGACTTCCCCCTCCCCAGCCACTTCGGCTAGCTCTTCCCGGGGGATCCCGAGGCGTTCCCAGGCCAGCGGGGAGACATAGTCTTCCCAACGTGTCCTGGATCTTCCCCGTGGCCTCCTACCGGTTGGACGTGCCCTAAACACCTCCCTAGGGAGGCGTTCGGGTGGCATCCTGACCAGATGCCCGAACCACCTCATCTGGCTCCTCTCCATGTGAAGGAGCAGCGGGTTTACTTTGAGTTCCTCCCGGATGGCAGAGCTTCTCACCCTATCTCTAAGGGAGAGCCCCGCCACACGGCGGAGGAAACTCATTTCGGCCGCTTGTACCCGTGATCTCATCCTTTCGGTCATGACCCAAAGCTCATGACCATAGGTGAGGATGGGAACGTAGATCGACCGGTAAATTGAGAGCTTTGCCTTCCGGCTCAGCTCCTTCTTCACCACAACGGATCGGTACAACGTCCGCATTACTGAAGACGCCGCACCGATCCGCCTGTCGATCTCACGATCCACTCTTCCCTCACTCGTGAACAAGACTCCTAGGTACTTGAACTCCTCCACTTGGGGCAGGGTCTCCTCCCCAACCCGGAGATGTCATTCCACCCTTTTCCGGGCAAGAACTTTAATTTATTATTACAACACAGGAAAGCTACTTGTGGTAGCAGTCGTACGTGACTGCTGTCTACCCAGCTTGCCAAGCACAGAAACAGACTGTGAAAGTAATAGATGGCACAATGATCGCTGAGATCAAATAATAGACATCGTCACACATATTAATGTGAATATGAAGCATTAAATGCATTGGCCAAAAAGTAAATTGTCTGTCCTTGCCTCAAAATTTTTTACAGTTTTAAAATCAAATATTGGCAAAAGGCATACAACTTCCTCTGTGCGTCGCCAAAATATCCACAGCTTGTAGAAATGTGCATACGTGAAGCATGAAGTTGGCATGAGGAAACATTTCACATAAATTTTACTCTTGATACATCTCTTCTTTGCACACTTCTTTGTGTGCGTATGCAAGCTTGATAAATCAGGCTCCCTGATTGGTTTTCATGTTTAATAATTACCGACCTATATCCTACTTACTGTACTTAAAGAAAAACTGCGCTTTTTTCCAAACTGTGCCTATCGTTCACAATCATTTTGAGAGACAAGAACAGACATGTTTTTATTTTTTTATTTTATTTTAAGGATGATAAAAAAACGTTTGGAAGATGTGGCTGTTATGATCTGTGGCCCAGATCATGTTTAGTTATTTTCTGTTAGTTTTGGACTACCTCAGTTCCTGTTTTTGTGCACCCTTCAGTTTGTTTTTAGTTACCATGGTTGCTTATTATTTCCACCTGTCTCTGATTGGTGTTCGGGACGCTCACCTGTTTTCCGAACACTAATCAGAGGCATTATTTAAGCCTGCCTTTGCCGATCAGTCGGCCTGGCTTCTTTGCTTGCTACATGCACCTGTAACATGAGTATTGCTTGTCTCTAGTCTATACTAAGTGGTAGCCTTAGCTACAGATCAGCATGATGTCCCTTCGGCTTCTTTTACTGTTTTTGTTCTTCTTTGATTTTCGAAAATAAATCATGTTCCTACCTGCACGTCCTGTCCGTAGTGGTCCGTTTGCATCCCGGGAGCGCGAATACTGCAGTAAGCCACGACAACCCCCCGCCGTAACAGACAGAAGCCAGTATACAGTTCCCCCACAACAGACATCGAGGAGGTGGGCGAAAAACGTGCGTGGTTGGTATTGAAGGCAATAGAGGCAGAGACTCTCCGCCATTCCCTCTTAGAGAACCAGGAATTGATGTTGGGTCCCAACGACACGTTGTTCCCAATCAACTCTGTTTGGCCTGAGGACATCACCGCTACGCCACAGTACCAGATGCGCCGGCAAAGACGTAAGCTGTCAGGGAAGGCTTCACCTCGCCGTTAGGAAGTGTCGCTCCCGCAATCTCCTCCTCCGGTACACAGTACGCCGCAATCTGCCCAGTTTTCCTCTCTGAGGTTTGGTAATCATTTTGCCAAATACTTTACCGACTGGGCTATGAGCCAGATGGACTCCGGGAACGATAATGTCACTCCACCCACTTCCGATGACGTCACGGACCAGGGCTAGTGGGGTAGCACAGCTGTGCCCAGCCAGGCAGCAACCTACGTCCCGTCCACCACCACCACCAGTCCTTCGGTATGCCAAACTGCAACCCCCAGCTAGGCCACTTCCGCGAAAGTCACGGCTAACCTCAGTCCAGGTGGGCCTGAAGACGCCATCCTCTCCGCCACCTTAACCGGCTGCTCCAAGGCTAGCACCAATCGCTGCTCCAAGGCTAGTACCAATCGCTGCTCCAAGGCTAGCACCTGTCACTGCACCTCGGCTAGCACCAGTCGCTGCACCTGCTCCTCGGCTAACACCAGTTGCTGCACCTTCTCCTTGGCTAGCACCAGTCGCTACACCTTGGCGAGCACCAGTTTCTGTTCCTGCACCTCGGCGAGCACCAGTTTTCGTTCCTGCACCTCGGCGAGCACCAGTTGCTGTACCTCGGCGAGCACCAGTTCTTGTTCCTGCACCTCGGTGAGCACCAGTTTCTGCTGTGTCGAGGCGAGCACCAGGTCCTGTACCTGAGGCGAGCTCCAGTTCCTCTACCTGCGCCGAAGCGAGCTACAGTCTCTGTACCTGCGCCGAGGCAAGCTCCAGTCTCTGTACCTGCTCCACGGCTGCTTTTGTATGAAAATAGACCTGACTAGACCCACTCACCGGCAGTGGGCCTTAGAATCTGGTGCGCGTTATGATCCGGAAAATACGGTAATATGTTATAGAAACTCATACAATGCAAAGTGACACATGTCATGCCTCTATGTAATACAACTTTGATGATCATAGCTTACAGTTTTTGTTTTTTTAAACCACCACATTTTCTGAGATTTTCAATTTAAGGTTTTAATAAGCTGTAAGCAATAAACATCAACATTATATCAAAAAAGGTATGCCATGAGCCCATGCCATTGTATTAGTTTCATCTTTTAAAATCCAAACAAACCTTTGCACAGTATATTTCACGGCATATTTTTTAGGTAGATGACAAACATTCTTAAAAGAAAAACTTTTTTTTTTTTTACGCAATGTTACATTCTTGTGTCATTTCCACATTTTATTTTGTTAAATTCTACAGAATTAAAAACAAACAAACAAACTATTTTAAAGTTTTTTTTCTATGCTTTGTGCCTTAAGACCTCACTGTTGGCTTTGTGAGGTCATGTTAGGTGAAAACTAAACGGAATTGATGCTAATCCATCATATTGTTGACTTTTTTTACCAAATAAAAATCGATAAGAGAACCGATAAAGTACCGAATCATTAAGCAGAATCAAAAATGAAATCCTAACCGGAAAAATCTTATCAATTCCCATCCCTACCGACAGCAGATATTGAATTATAATTGAGGGCTTGATAATATTTGAGTTACATTCTTTATATACTGTATGCCGCTGAGGACTTTTTTTTTCTTCTCATCCTTTCCAAAAACGTATCTATCTATTTGTCTCTGTTAATTCTGTAGATGTCTTGATTAGATTGAGCACTGCTGCCACCTAGCTAGTGTATTGTTCTATCATGAAAACTTGACCGTACAGTGTGTGACAAAAATTATGGAAATCTTTTTGACCCTCCACAGGGTCCTAACACGCTATTTGAGAACCACTGGTTAAACAAGAGTAACCCAACACTTAACATTTGCAAATCAGAAAAGAAAACCATCACACCAGTATGACACGACTTATTGCTTTAAACATATTTTCTATCATTTCTATGCCCTTTGTCACCGATTCTGTTCATAACTTTTATGGATGGAATTTCTGGGTGCAGTCAGGGCTTTGAGGGGATCCGGTTTAGGTCTCTGCTTTTTGCAAATGATGTGGTCCTGATGGCTTCATCTGGCCAAGATCTTCAGCTGGAGATCCATCTCCGGGTTGGGGAGGAGACCCTGCCCCAAGTGGAGGAGTTCAAGTACCTCGGAGTCTTGTTCACGAGTGAGAGAAAAGTGGATCGTGAGATGGACAGGCGGATCTATACGGCTTCTTCAGTAATGAGGACAGTGTATCAATGCGTTGTGGTGAAGAAGGAGCTGAGCCGGAAGCCGAAGCTCTGAATTTACCGGTCGATCTACGTTCCCGTCTTCACCAATGGTCATTAAATTTGAGTTATGACCGAAAGGACAAAATCACGGGTACAAGCGGACAAAATGAGTTTCCTCTGCCGGGTGGCGGGGCTCTTCCTTAGAGATAGGGTGAAAACCACTGCCATCCGGGAGGAACTGAAAGTAAAGCCGCTGCTCCTCCACATCGAGAGGAGCCAGGTGAGGTGGTTCGGGCATCTGGTCAGGATGCCACCCGATTGCATCCCTAGGGAGGTGTTCAGGGAATATCCGACCGGTAGTAGGCCATGGGGAAGGCCCAGGACCCTTGGGAAGATTATGTCTCCAGGCTGGTGGCTGGGAAGAGGGAAGTCTGGGCTTCCTAGCTTAGGCTGCTACCCCCACGACCTGACCTCGAATAAGTGGAAGAAGATGGATGAATGTATAGATAATTTCTATAATTCATTTTTATTTGCGGGCACGTTTGTCTGACACTAGCCAGGTTGAAACAAACGATGATCTTTAACATTAACTTCATAAGGTAAGTAAAATCACATACCGTATTTGCCAAACCATAGGGCGCACCGGATTTTAAGGCGCACTGCAGATGGATGTTCTATGTTTATCTTTTTTCATATATAAGGTGCATTATAGGGCGCATTACATAAGTCATAATATTATTTTTTTTTTTCTAAATTGAAAACACTTCTTGTGGTCTACATATGTTCTTTGGTCAAAATGTTGCATAGAATGTTTTACAGATCATCTTCAAGCCATTTTCTGATAGTTGCTTCAGGATGCACCATTTTGTGGCCGGTCTTATTGACGTGGCTCACCTTACGGCAGCTTCTTCTCCGCGTCATCTTTGTAGTAGCGGTGTAGCATGCAAAGACGGGAGTGGAGGAAGTGTCAAAAGATGGAGTTAAATGTTTCAATGACATTTACACTTTACTTAAATCAATAATGGAGCAACATCTCCTCATCCGCCATAAATGTGTCCCGTGAAAAACTGTCACACCAGAACTCTCTAATAACTAAAGTTCCTTGGGTGAAAAATGTAAACTCACTACACAGGTATGTTTTAGTGCTTTCATGGCAGATTTAAGTAAGAACTTTAGACTACTTTATATTACAAATGACAACAGTGGATGATGAATGTCCCATAACAAGAAGATAGATCAAAAGAAGAAGCTTATCGACTACGTCGTTACCACAAACTACAAAGGCGGATGCACACAATTTTTCAGGACTAATGCAGATCCCAAATACAGATCAGCAGGTACAGGATGGGAATAAACTTTGCTTTTGCATGGTATTGCGGAACAAAACACCAGATAATACGTCTTACCTTACACAAACTCGTATGTTGAAGCACAGTACAATCCATCAAGCGGTGCGGCTTCATATCTGACCAAAGTCGTACTGAAACATTTTGATAGATTTTTGAGGGCCTTGTTTAATGTTCTATATTTTCAATGGAACATATAAAATGTTGGTAATTTTTACTTGAGTTATATTGCAGTTTACACTTATGTCTAATGTTTGACTTGATTGATTGATTGATTGAAACTTATATTAGTAGATTGCACAGTTCAGTACATATTCCGTACAATTGACCAGTAAATGGTAACACCCGAATACGTTTTTAAACTTGTTTAAGTCGGGGTCCATGTTAATCAATTCACTGACATCTGCTGGTCACACTTATCATTTCACCATGAACCAAATAAAATAGCGTTAAAGTCGGTAAGCGAAACCAGAATTATTCGGAACATTAGGAGCACCGGGTTATAAGGCGCACTGTCGATTTAAAAAAATAAAATAAAATAAAATAAAATATTTTAGGTGCGCCTTATAGTCCGGAAAATATGGTACTAATTATACTGTGGGTGAATAATGACCAATAACTAACAATACAAAACTATATACTGTGAAGTACAACTCACACCACAACAAGGGGAATCTTTTTTGGTGAGGTCAACATCATTCACACAGCCAAGATATCAAAAGAGTGTCTTCAGGACTCCTCTGTGAATATCTTTGAGTTGTCCAGCCAGAGCACAGACCTGAATCCCTTTGAACATATATGTGGACAGGCAAAATTGCCCAAAGATAGAGTAGCTGTGCCAAACCTATGGCTTTGTATTCAAAAACACTGTACGTATTCCCAAAGTTGGATCAACAAAGTAACAACAAAGGCTCTAAACATGTATATCCATTTGATATATTATTTGTATAATTTTAAATGTATTTTCAAGGATTAAAATATAACTTTTTTATGTTGTCACGTGTTGTGTGCTGAAATTTGAGATAAAATGTAAATATTTGATTTTGTAATCAGGCTGTCACACAACAAATTGTAGGATAAGTAAAGCACTGTGAATACTTTCCAGATGCACTGTATATTGACCTACAAAGCAAAGAGCTATTCTGGATTGGAAAAAAATGTGCATTCCTGAAAAGTCATCATCAACATATTTTCATGTTTCAAATACCATTACACACTGCTACTACTATCTCGTTGATGGTGTTACATGCTGTAATGCTACTGCCCTCTTAAATGCTGGACTAACTAACTGTTACCTTCAAATGTAACTTGTAGTGCAAACTCTGATCCGACAGCCACGGGTGTCTGAGAGACTCTGCAGCACCCATCCTCCAGCTTTTGCTTTTTACCAGCAAACGAGTGATGAAGTCTTTGGCCTCATCAGAAACATCAGTAAACTCCTCTTCCTCGAAGTTCCACTGACAAGCCAGAATGTTGTTTAGAGTCTCGTTGTCATCATCACCCAAGAAAGGAGACAAGCCACTAAGTCTGAAATGAGGGAACATACAAAACAAAGTCAAAATTATGGAGGGAGAATAACAAGAAGGGATTACATGACTTTGTTCCCCCACACAGGACATGGAGTTTTAAATCAGGAGTAGCAAAACAGTTGACTTAAAACTTACAGCATATAAGTGATGACACCAAGGCTCCACATGTCTGTTGGGAATGAAACAAACTCATAGTTGATGACTTCAGGTGCCAGAAATTCAGGAGTTCCAAAGTTGACCTTCAGCTTCTCTCTTGGTCTGTACCTGTTAAAGACACTTTGTTATACATTGACTAAATGCACTTATGATATTAAAAGATACATGACAATATGAAACGATTACCTCCTGGCAAGACCAAAATCAATTATTTTTATCTTGTTTGTAGCCCTGCTGACACATAGGATGTTCTCAGGCTAAATATAAAAAACAAAAAAATAACATAAGATACATATGTCACATGTTCAAAATAATGGACAATATGGACAACAGTGATTTTTATTTTTTTCTGGCACGGCATGTGGTAAATATTATTCATTGAAAGCTGTAAAAATTATTAGTATTACAAAACCTGATCACCCACCGTACGGAACCCGTATCCCTAACCCTCTCGGGGAATCACACGGGGATCCTCAATTTCTGGATTCTCGACGCCCCTGTTGCTCCCCTAGTCCTCGGCCGCTCTTGCCTATGCCAGCAAGACCCCTCATATTTCCTGGACCTCAGGGAAGATCTTGGCCTGGAGCACGGCTTGCCATGCCAACTGCCTTAAGGCAGCAGTACCTTTTTGGGGTAGACCAAAGCCCTTGTCACCGATTACACCGATTTTTTTTTTTTTTTTTTTTTTTTCCAAGATGGCGCTGCTGTAGTGGCTGCTGTAGGCAGGAGCTCTGTGCTCTTGTGTCATCCTTTTGTGTTTCCCTCTTGTTTTCATGTGTTATTATATTTTTTTTGCCTTTTGGTCCGGGACCCTTTGGGACTGTGTGACAAGGGGTGTCACTTTCGTGACCTCTGTGGTGCTTTTTTTGTGGACTTCTGGATCCGCCTCCCTGGAGCCTTTTGGCCATGGAGACCAGCTGCTGGGTCTCTGCCACACCGGAGTCGCTTTGGAGGGACTGGAGGAGATACGGATGAGGGGACAGGGCTGCGGAGCTGGCACTGAGCGCTGGGACGGAGAGGCTTCGCGGTGTCTTGGCTGGGTGAGCAGGTGTTGGACACCTCAGTCTCCTTGGACGTATCCTCGCTCATCCATGCGGACTGGACACTGGCCGGGAGTGGAGTCAGTTGTCCTGGTTGCCTTGTTGGGTCTGCTCCTGTCTCTGGCCATCCTCCCTCCACCCCAGCGGACGATGGCGTGGAACACCGCAGAGGCCACCACAGTGGATATGTTTCTTTTAATTTTTATTCATAGCTGTATGTAGAAGTGTCTGGTTGTATCTGCTGCTTTAATGTCTTTAATGTCCTATGTGTTCTTTGATATTTGATGTTTCCCTCTTACACACATGGAAGAGGAGTGTGTACTATGGCTAGGAGTTGTTGTTTTTTTCCCTTGGCCTCAGTCTGCACCCCCTCTCCAGGGCCCAGGCTAAGACCGATTTTTTAATTTTATTTTAATCTTCTATTTTTTTCTCCCCCCCTTGTTTACCTGTATGTCCTCTTTTTTTGTAAGGGGCGCTGGAAGCCGGCAGACCCGTCAGCGATCCTGTTCTGTCTCCCTTTAATGTTTGTCTGATCTTGAATGGGATTGTGCTGAAAATTGTAATTTTCCTGAAGGAACTCTCCTGACGGAATAAATAAAGTACTATCTAATCTAATCTACAGATCTGGCTGGAATTTCCCCTTGCCTCTGTGTTCAGCAAAGAACGAGCACTCTCCCTTCCCTCGCACAGGCCCCATGATTGTGCCATTGAGCTTGTACCCAACGCTGTCCTCCCCTCGAAGCTATACAACCTCTCCCTACCCGAAAAACAGGCCATGAAGGACTATATTACAAAATCCCTCTCATCCGGCATTATCACTCCCTCCAAGTCCACAGTAGCTGCGGGATTTTTCTTTGTGAGCAAAAAGGATAGGCCACTGCGACCTTGTATTGACTACCGGCAACTAAACTTCATCACGGTAAAGAACAAGTATCCTCTAACCCTCCTGAGCTCTTCCTTCAAGCCCATCGCACTGGCTTCTATTTTTTTTACCAAACTTGACGTCCGTAATGCATCACCTTGTCCGAATTAATGGAGGAAAGCGTTCAACACACACCAGGGTCCCTTTGAGTATAAGGTCATGCCACTTGGCCTTACTACGCCCCGGCGCTCTTCTCTGTGTTAGTCAACGACGTCTTGCAGGACCTGTTCGACAAATTTGTGGTAGTATACCTTGATGACATTCTTGTGTTGTCTCGTAACTTGCAGAAAAACCAACAGCACGTCCTCCTGGTTGTACAACGCCTACTTGAGAACTGACTGTTCGTGAAGATGCAGAAATGCGAATTTCACTCCCCATCTGTCAGCTTTCTGGCTACATCATCGAGAAGGGACACATCCGAGCCGACCCCAAGAAGGTGGAGGCAGTTGTGGAGTGGCCCCCAACCCGCCACGCGTACGTAACTCAGGCGATTCCTTGGGTTCGCAGGATTCTACTGCTGGAATATCAAAGATTTCACTAAGGTAGCCACACCAATCCATGCTCTAACCTTAACACTCTCGTCCTTTCAGTGGACCAAGGAGCCCAGCAATGCCTTTCATAGACTCAAGGAGAGCTTTAGCTCTGCTCCAGTGCTGGTCCACCCGGAGCAAGACAGGCCTTTCACGGTGGAGGTAGATACCTCAGACTCCGGAATTGGGGCAGTACTGTCCCAGCGTTTCAGGCGGGATAACGTATTACACCCATGTTACACCCCGCAAAACGGAATTACAATGTGGGGAACAGAAAGCTGCTGGCCATCCATGATGTACTGGTGGAGTGGAGGCACTGGCCCAAGGGGGCCAAACATTAATTTCTTGTCCTGACTGATCACCGTAACCTCATCTACATTCGCACAGCCAAAAGACTCAAAGACCACCAAAAGCGCTTGGGGCAGTTTTTATGCCGAGTTGACTACACTCTCTCATCCAGACCTGGCTCTTGTATCGTCAAGGCGAACACATTTTCCTGACATTTCTTAGAAGAACCCACCAGAAGACCTGCGGCAGAGACCATCCTTCCCCCTGCTCGTGTCGTAGGGATGGTAACACAGGAGATAGAACGCTTGTTCAAGTCGGCCCTGTCGTAGGGATGGTAACATAGGAGATAGAACGCTTGTTCAAGTCGGCCCTGCCCTCCGCCCCTAGTCTCAACGGCGAACCCCCGAAAAAACAGTTTGTGCCTCGCTAAATTTGATCGAAGGTACTGGACTGGGCTCACGCCAACACCCTTACCTGTCATCCCGAAATCCATAGATTATTCTATCTTATTCAACATCAATTATGCTGGCCGTCCATGGAGGCTGATACCGGCGAGTTTGTCGCCGCATGTGCCACCTGCGCCCACAACAAGGCTGCCCACAGTCCTCCAGCAGGCCTTTTATGTCCTCTCCCTATTCCCAGTCAACCCTGGTCCCATATCGCCTTGGACTTCATTACCGGATTTCCCACCTCACACCTACTAGTCTAACTCTCGACAGGTTCTCAAAAGCAGCCCGCTTCGTGCCCCTTCCCAAGCTTCCCTCCGTTGCTGAGTCTGCTGACCTGCCCGTCCATCATGTGGTCAGGATCCATGGGATCCCCGGGGACATCGTGTCTGACCATGGTTCCCAATTAATTTCCCGGGTTTGGCAGACCTTTTGCAAGGGGATTGGGGCCACGGTCATTCTGTCCTCTGGCTATCACCCCCAGCCCACATCCTGAAGCAAATACATACCCCCGGGTGGAGTATGCATTCAATGACCAGTGGGGCAACAGTTATGTCCCCATTCGAGTGCTCCCTGGGTTTTCAACCCCCTATGTTTCCTCAGCAAGCAATCAAAGCAGCAGTGGTTTCTACTCGAGCCCACCTTAGGCGCTGCCGCTGCGTCTAGAAATCTGCCCGTGCAGCGCTGTTAAAGGCATCAGAAAGGAGGCGTCCAGTGTTGGGACTAACGCGTTACAAAGTAACGCATTACTGTAATGCCGTTATTTTCGGCGGCAACTAGTAGTCTAACGCATTGTTTTTTATATTCAGTAACTCAGATATCGTTACTACATGATGCGGTACTGCGTTATTTTACGTAATATTTTGTGTAGTATCGGCTAGAAACTGAAAAATGTCTGAGTGGGTTTTATTGGAGAGCTGCAGAAGAGGCGCTGTGTGTGTGTGTAACTAAATAGTTACTGGCCATGCGATGAGGGTCTTTGCAGTGTATTGAACTGAATATAGGTTGAAGAGGATTTGCAAATCATTGCATTCCGTATCGGACTGTCTTATTATGGCAGTCCGATCCCTGTATGATCAGTGTCAGAGCTTGGTCCGCATTGCCGGCAGTAAGTCGGACACGTTTCCAGTGAGGGTTGGACTCCGCCAAGGCTGTCCTTTGTCACCGATTCTGTTCATAACTTTTATGGACAGAATTTCTAGGCGCAGTCAAGGCATTGAGGGGTTCCGGTTTGGTGGCCGCGGGATTAGGTCTCTGCTTTTTGCAGACGATGTGGTCCTGTTGGCTTCATCTGGCCGGGATCTTCAGCTCTCACTGGATCGGTTCGCAGCCGAGTGTGAAGCGGCCGGAATGAGAATCAGCACCTCCAAATCCGAGTCCATGGTTCTCTCCCGGAAAAGGGTGGAGTGCCATCTCCGGGTTGTGGAAGAGACCCTGCCCCAATGCCATCTCCGGGTTGGGGAAGAGACCCTGCCCCAAGTGGAGGAGTTCAAGTACCTAGGAGTCTTGTTCACAAGTGGGGGAAGAGTGGATCGTGAGATCGACAGGCGGATCGGTGCGGCGTCTTCAGTAATGCGGACGTTGTACCGATCTGTTGTGGTGAAGAAGGAGCTGAGCCGGAAGGCAAAGCTCTCAATTTACAGGTCGATCTACGTTCCCATCCTCACCTATGGTCATGAGCTTTGGGTTATGACCGAAAGGATAAGATCACGGGTACAAGCGGCCGAAATGAGTTTCCTCCGCCGTGTGGCGGGGCTCTCCCTTACAGATAGGGTGAGAAGCTCTGTCATCCGGGAGGAACTCAAAGTAAAGCCGCTGCTCCTCCACATCGAGAGGAGCCAGATGAAGTGGTTCGGGCATCTGGTCAGGATGCCACCCGAACGCCTCCCGAGGGGGAGGTGTTTAGGGCATGTCCAACCGGTAGGAGGCCACGGGGAAGACCGAGGACACGTTAGGAAGACTATGTCTCCCGGCTGGCCTGGGAACGCCTCGGGATCCCCCGGGAAGAGCTAGACGAAGTGGCTGGGGAGAGGGAAGTCTGGGCTTCCCTGCTTAGGCTGCTGCCCCCGCGACCCGACCTCGGATAAGCAGAAGAAGATGGATGGATGAATGGATGCATTCCGTTTTTATTCATGGTTTACACAATGTACCAACTTCACTGGTTTTGGGTTTTGTACTTCGACAACCATATTTTCATCATAACTCAACGAGGTACAATAAATGGACCAGTTTACTCATACATAACTCTGTTCCCCAGATTACCGGTATACAGCAAGTTGCATAAGGACATCTTTAGCAGCTCTTATCGGACAACAATGACTTTTGCGACTTTACAGTTGCTCTTCTAAATCAATAGGGAAACTGTTCTCCACCTACAGACTCCTAATAACAGAAACTATTACAGTGGCAAAGAGGGGCAGATTTTATATTTTCAAGGTTGATGAAATGAATGAATGTCCTAATATGTTTATGTTCATAAAATATAAATCCAAGAACAACACAGAATTATTTTAGATGTTTACCTTAAGGTCGAGGTGGAGTATGTACATCTTGTGCATGTACTGCAGTCCCTCACAGATCTGGCGTATGAACAGCACTGTGTCAAACTCAGTCAGGTTACAGTTCTCATCAATGATGCGGTCAAACAACTCTCCCCCTTCAACACTAAAATGCAGAGAGCAAGCATATTTACAGTTAATTTCACTGCATGCTGCACCATACACAACATTCCGATTTATTTGCACTTACTACTCCATGATCAGGATGATGTCATGGCGGGACTCAAAGGCTGCATACAGTTGGATGAGGTTGGAGTGGTTTAGCTGGTTCATTACCTGGATTTCATTCCTCACCAAATCCTTAAGGGCCCGAAGAAAATGTAAGGAGCAGTAAAGTGACCACCCTTTATAACACAGGTGTCCAACACAAGGCCACCCAGCGAAAACATGGAAATAATGTGCGTCAAAAGGGCTTTTAATTTTTGGGGGAATAAACATATTTAAATTCAGACATGGGCTTCACGGTGGCAGAGGGGTTAGTGCGTCTGCCTCACAATACGAAGGTCCTGCAGTCCTGGGTTCAAATCCAGGCTCGGGATCTTTCTGTGTGGAGTTTGCATGTTCTCCCCGTGACTGCGTGGGTTCCCTCCGGGTACTCCGGCTTCCTCCCACTTCCAAAGACATGCACCTGGGGATAGGTTGATTGGCAACACTAAATTGGCCCTAGTGTGTGAATGTGAGTGTGAATGTTGTCTGTCTATCTGTGTTGGCCCTGTGATGAGGTGGCGACTTGTCCAGGGTGTACCCCGCCTTCCTCCCGAATGTAGCTGAGATAGGCGCCAGCTCCCCCCGCGACCCCAAAAGGGAATAAGCGGTAGAAAATGGATGGATGGAAATTCAGACATAAAAAAATAGTGCATGCAAATGCAGTTCTTAACTCAAAATTATTTGATACAACAAGCAATTCTAAGCTTTTTTTTTTTCGTCATTGAAGGTCTCTTCAAGAATAAATTCTACACAAGCAGAACTAAGATATCTGCTCGTCACTTTGACTTCTGATTCAAAAGCAAGTTTTCCATCGTTTTGTTGGTACACAATAATAATAATCAAATGAAAGGACATCCGTCCCTTAAGGATTATGTGGGCTTTTTGTGAATGCTGCGGCCTAAAATGCCTGATTTCACTGCAGCATTTTCTAAAAGTTGCTGCAAAATCACTGATGCAGGGAGACATTTGATTAGTTTTACAGTTGCGTTACGTTTGAGTGCTGCTGGGACAATTTTGATCGGCCAATATGTGAGGGGAAATTGGGCATAGTCTCAAGGCTGTGCATAGTTAGCAGGAATTGGTTGATTTGCGTGATTGCCACGATCTCAACATTGCCAAATCGTGGAGGCACTGACTGATGTCATGAAGCCCATGATGAAAATGAGTCTGACACCCCTGCTTTACCATTTTAATCACTTGGTTGAACATATATTGTGTTATTAAATCACCGTTGAATGGTTCTTACTGCACCTTTTCTTTCTGGCTCTTAGCCCGGATGATCTTGGCTGCCAATGTCAGGCCAGATGAGTTCTCAACACACTTGTGGACCAGTCCAAAACGTCCTCTGGTGAAAGAGAGCATTACATAACCTATTTTAGACCACAAAGGAATGATCATGACATCTTCGTCCATATTCCAAGCCAGTGGGGAGATTACCGTATTTTTCCGACTATAAGGCGCACTTTAACCTTCCTCTTGTGTTAGCTTTCTGTTACCATCTCTTATGTTAACGGGTCTGTTTTGACCCATGTTTTAAATCAGCTGTAAAATACACTAAAAACAATTATCTATCATCCAATTTGTTTCTCATATCTTGGTTACCTTGTTAGGCTTCCTTATCCTTGAAAATATTGGTTTTAATATTTTTGGTTTGGGCCATTGGGCCTTATTTTGTCAGTATACCCCTCGATTTCAATTTTTAAAAATAGTGAAACGAACCTCAAGAGAATCATATAAATAAAAAAAGGTTGTTGTGTTACCTAACTATTACTAAGGGGTATTAGAACACATCTCTTAAATAAATGTGTTTTGTTTATTTTTTCATTTTAAGAATTTTAACTATAGTAACATCTATGGTGTTACGGGTCAATTTCGACCCATATATATTTACTTCAAGAAAAAGGCTAAAAAGTATTTTTTTCAGCAACAGAAATCCAACATCAAACAAACAACCAATCAAGCAAATGAAACCAAGAGAAATAGATTACTAGTTCCAAAACTAATACAAAAACAAAATCAGAGTGGCAAAAAGTGACACTTTTAGTGTCCGTCTTTTGTTTGTTTTTGTACAGGATAACAAGGTAAAATGAGAATCCACTAAAGCTCACATGATTGGGAGAGGAGCTGGCTGTCAGTGTGTTCAGTTTTGGCTCTTATCATTGCTTTATCATCTTATTTTTATAACCGGGTCGAAACCGACCCTAACAACACCAAGGGCATAATTTCTACCAGAGCATTTTATAATTTAGTGAAAAAAATTAAAATGTTTATTTTGTTGACAAAGAGGTTCCTGACAAAGTCAAAAAGTGTTGATGCAAAAAAATAAATGTATGTGGTGTTTTTATGCATTTAAAAACTAAAACGGGTCGGTGCCGACCCTAACACAAGACGAAGGTTAAATCGTTTAGTTTTCTCAAAAATTGACAGTGCACTTTATAACCCGGTGCACCTAATGTAAAGCATAATTCTTTTTGTGCTTACCGACCTCGAAGCAATTTTATTTGGTATATGGTGTAATGATAAGTGTGACCAGAGATAAGTGTAGACTGCAATATGACGCTAGTAAACAACACCAAAACTTTAAATGTTCCATTGAGAATCTGGAACATTGCACACGGCGCTCAAAAATCTGTCAAAATATTTGTAGTATGACCTCGGTAAGTTATGAAGCCGCACCGCTTGATAGATTTTCAGTGCATTAAAATTACAAGTATTATTATGGTGTGTCCGTTCCCTGTACGATCAGTGCCAGAGCTTGGTCCGCATTGCCGGCAGTAAGTCGAACACATTTCCTGTGAGGGTTGGACTCCGCCAAGGCTGTCCTTTGTCACCGATTCTGTTCATAACTTTTATGGACAGAATTTCTAGGCGCAGTCAAGGCGTTGAGGGGTTCCGGTTTGGTAACCGCAGGATTAGGTCTCTGCTTTTTGCAGATGATGTGGTCCTGATGGCTTCATCTGGCCGGGATCTTCAGCTCTCACTGGATCGGTTCGCAGCCGAGTTTGAAGCGACCGGAATGAGAATCAGCACCTCCAAGTCCGAGTCCATGGTTCTCGCCCGGAAAAGGGTGGAATACCATCTCCGGGTTGGGGAGGAGACCCTGCCCCAAGTGGAGGAGTTCAAGTACCTAGGAGTCTTGTTCACGAGTGAGGGAAGAGTGGATCGTGAGATCGACAGGCGGATCGGTGCGGCGTCTTCAGTAATGCGGACTTTGTACCGATCCGTTGTGGTGAAGAAGGAGCTGAGCCGGAAGGCAAAGCTCTCAATTTACCGGTCGATCTACGTTCCCATCCTCACCTATGGTCATGAGCTTTGGGTCATGACCGAAAGGATAAGATCACGGGTACAAGCGGCCGAAATGAGTTTCCTCCGCCGTGTGGCGGGGCTCTCCCTTAGAGATAGGGTGAGAAGCTTTGTCATCCGGGAGGAACTCAAAGTAAAGCCGCTGCTCCTTCACATCGAGAGGAGCCAGATGAGGTAGTTCGGGCATCTGGTCAGGATGCCACCCGAACGCCTCCCTAGGGAGGTGTTTCGGGCACGTCCAACCGGTAGGAGGCCACGGGGAAGACCCAGGACACGTTGGGAAGAATATGTCTCCCGGCTGGCCTGGGAACGCCTCGGGATCCCCCGGGAAGAGCTAGACGAAGTGGCTGGGGACAGGGAAGTCTGGGTTTCCCTGCTTAGGCTGTTGCCCCCGCGACCCGACCTCGGATAAGCGGAAGATGATGGATGGATGGATGATGGATTATGGTGTGTGTATAAGGACCGCAAAATGGCACCTAGTAGCAGACATATTACCTACCGTTTTTTTTACGCAATTTTATGCAAAAGAAAAACTTTTCTTACCTTCTGGTACGTGCTGATGTGTATTTGGGATCTGAATAAGTCGTGAAAATGTGCGTGCGTACACAGTCTGTAACATCATAGTCATAAGCTTCTTCTTTTTCTTTACCTTCTTATGTGACATTCATCTTCCGCTGTTGCCATTTCTAATATAAAGTGCCGTGAAGTTCTTACTTATATCTGTCAGTACAGTAGCTATCAAAGCACTAAAAACTGTAGTGGGTTTACATAATTCACCCATGGTACTTTAGTTATTAGTGGGTTCCAGGGGAACGGTTCTTCACGGGACACATTTCCGGCGTTGATGTTGCACTATTGAGCCACATTTAGAAGATGCAGCTCCATTATTGATTTAAGTAAAGTCTGAATGTCATTTAAACAGTTAGCTCCATCTTTTGACATTTCATCCACTCCCGCGACAACAAAGATGACGAGGAAAAGACGCTGTCGACCGCCCACAAAACGGCGCATCCTGACGCGAATGTCAGAAAGTGACTTGAAAATGGTCTGTGAAACATAATCCATGCAACATTTTGACAAAAGAACCACAAGATTAAAAAAATCATAATATGACCCCTATAATGAAGCCTTATAATCCGTTTTGTATGAAAACAAACCTGAACAGTGCCCCTTTTAATCCGGTGCGCCGTATGGTCCGAAAAATACGGTGTGTAAAATAGTTTTTTAATGCTCACTCACCCTCCTAGGACTTCTTCTTTGTTGATGGAATAGTAGGTGGCGATTTGATGAGGTTTGGGAGTCACTATGCGATGGTCAAATGGTGCTGTTGGTGGAGGACTTGAGTCTAAGGTATCAGCGAACACAGAGAAAATGAAATAAAAACCTGTCGAAACATGACAATGATGCTCTTGCATGGTATTAAAGTGTGTCACCATAAGACTGGTTAAGAGTAATGCAAAATTAAATATCATCTGTGACAAATAATCCAGGTCTTCATTCGGTACCAGCTTTATTGAACATTCATGGAACTAGTAGGTTTTACGAATGAGGTTTGAGTTTTGCCTATAACATGTTTATATTATGTTAAACTTGATGTGATCTGACTGTAGACTACAGAAGATCATTGTAAGTCTGTCAGGCCAAATTGTAAGAAACCTAATTTGGTAGTGAGAATTTTGATGACAGTAGAGAACAAATTACAAATCAATCCATCAATTTTCAAGTTATAGACGATCCAATAATTATGTGCATTAAATAAACAAATAAAACAAGGATGGCATTTTGCAGAACATTTTAAGTCTCACTTTCAGAATACACACGGTTTCACATATATTACGCATATAAGAGTAGGAGTATGCATTCATATAGGAATTACGAAAGGGATTGTGTGTGTTGAAAATATAAATTGCTTTTACAATGAATAAATACCACATGGGTGGTTAATGATTTACAAACACTTTGTCAAAAATATACAGTTGCACTTTTATTTAAAAAAATGTATTAATTTTCAAAACACTGCAAAAAATGTTTCAACGTTAAATCTGTTTGCTGTTTGTATCATTTTTCTTATTTTGGTTTATCGTACCATGCGAACGTTGATTATCATTGAAAATTAATATAATATACCCTGAGGGTTGAATAACTGTGAGTAAGTGTAGACTAATGTGAAATCCTCAGAAAAGTATAGGGCACCGAATGTAAAGATTCTGATATCATTCTCACATTTAACACACATTTAGCAAATGTTTATCGCATTTAAGTTTCAATTAAATGTTGATTGTAAATCTTAGCTCTAAATGGTAAATCTAAATCTAAATTTTAAATGTAAATATAAATGTTAAATCTAAATTTTAGATGTAATGTATATCCATCCATCCATCCATCATCTTCCGCTTATCCGGGTCGGGTCGCGGGGGCAGCAGCCTAAGCAGGGAAGCCCAGACTTCCCTCTCCCCAGCCACTTCGTCTAGCTCTTCCCGGGGGATCCCGAGGCGTTCCCAGGCCAGCCGGGAGACATAGTCTTCCCAACGTGTCCTGGGTCTTCCCCGTGGCCTCCTACCGGTTGGACGTGCCCTAAACACATCCCTAGGGAGGCGTTCGGGTGGCATCCTGACCAGATGCCCGAACCACCTCATCTGGCTCCTCTCAATGTGAAGGAGCAGCGGCTTTACTTTGAGTCCCTCCCGATGTTAAATCTAAACTTAAATGTAAATTTTAATATAAATGTATCCAAATCTTAAATGTAAATGTTGAATCTAAATATAAAACTGAAAAAAATATTAAATGTAAGTGTTTCATCTTCATCTAAATCAGTGTTTTTTGTTGGAGGCATTCACTGAACCCTTCTTTAGTGAAAAAAAAATGTTTTTTTTTCAAATTCAAGACAAAGTTAAATAAATAAATGATAAATGGGTTGTACTTGTATAGCGCTTTTTTACCTTCAAGGTACTCAAAGCGCTTTGACACTACTTCCACATTTACCCATTCACACACACATTCACACACTGATGGAGGGAGCTGCCATGCAAGGCGCCAACCAGCACCCATCAGGAGCAAGGGTGAAGTGTCTTGCTCAGGACACAACGGACGTGACGAGGTTGGTACTAGGTGGGATTTGAACCAGGGACCCTCGGGTTGCGCACAGCAACTCTCCCACTGCGCCACGCCGTCCCTTAGTTGTATGTTGTATGTTTATGGTAACACTTTAGTATAGGGAGTACATATTCTAAGTAAAAAAGACTTAATTTAGAGTTATTTGGACACTAGGGGAACATGTTCTAAGTAAGAGAATATGTTAGTTATTTGGTTAGGGTCAGGGTTAGAGGGTTAGGGTTATAATAAGGCCATGCCGAATAAGGCATTAATTAGTACTTAACGACTAGATAAGAACCAATATGTTACTAATTTGCATGTTACTAAGCAACTAATTAATGGTGAATATGTTCCCCATACTAAAGTGTTACCATATTTTTTTTACTGGTGCACAAAATCAACCGTGCATGAACATCACCTTGTTCAAACAACAAAACTAAGACAGTGCATAAACTCACAACAAATTACACACTTGCAAATCAGTCAGCTGTTGCCGTATCTGTAACATGGAGAAGTTTGTATTTACACGAAGAGTCGGGTGTGTTTTGATCTCCGCCGAATGCCTGAGGTCGACTCACCGAACCCCTAGCGTTAGATCGAACCCTGGTTAAGAACCACTGATCTAAAAATTGAATCTATATTTAAATTTTTTTATTTTAAACTTAATCTAGCCAAATGCAAAAATTAAAATTTATAGAAAAGCCAGTTTGCCACCAATCCGAGGCCTCCCAGCCGCACCCACATCTCTGTCTTGGTGCGCGACACTCTTAAATCTTTCTTACTGCAAAGAAGGAAACATGACAGACGATTATTGATAAATTATTGCCAAAAAGTTGCATAATGTTAAAAATGTTAGAGCCGCAAATGTGAGTGTGCATGTTGTGTTGTTCCAGACCAGAAAGTCCACTTGTCGGTACCATGTGAGGAAACCAATCCTAGTTATGATTTTGGAATTGGTGTATAAGTATTGACCATATTTTGACATAATAACCATTGTAGCCTGTCAATCTATTGGTATTGTTCATCTCTTAAATGTACCCACCCTTGGTATAATGCAAATGAAAATACAAAGTCAGAAACATTCACTAATGATGCAATTGCTGTTTCCACATGGCGATAAAATGACATATAGACCAGGAATACATTTTTGAATTGTTTTTTTCTAGCATCTCAATTATTCCTGAAGGTAAAATGTGTTTTATGGTTGAAGGGAGCAAACAATAAGACCTATCGAAATGTTGTTTATATTGGTTTTCAGGACATTTGCCACCATGAATGTTCTTGTCCATCCATCCATCCATTTCTACCGCTTATTCCCTTTATGGGGTCGCGGGGGGTGCTGGCGCCTATCTCAGCTACAATCGGGCGGAAGGCGGGGTACACCCCGGACAAGTCGCCACCTCATCACAGGGCCAACACAGATAGACAGACAACATTCACATTCACACACTAGGGCCAATTTAGTGTTGCCAATCAACCTATCCCCAGGTGCATGTCTTTGGAAGTGGGAGGAAGCCGGAGTACCCGGAGGGAACCCACGCATTCACGGGGAGAACATGCAAACTCCACAAAGAAAGATCCCGAGGCTGGATTTGAACCCAGGACTGCAGGACCTTCGTATTGTGAGGCAGACGCACTAACCCCTCTGCCACCGTGAAGCCCAAATGTTCTTGTGATTGTGCCAAAATATTCACACCATGGATCAGTAGTCTAGTCTTCCTCTGCTATCAGCATCAGAGTTCTCCGGGTCTACAACATATTCATCCACGTCAACAGGCTAGTTGCTGCTGGTTCACAACTTGTCAGTGCATTTCAAGCTATTAGCAAGGCGCACATGTAGTCTGGCTGTTTGCATGATCGGGTGTTACAATTTAGTGGTCAATTGTGCGGAATATGTACTGAACTGTCCAATCTACTAATAAAAGTATCAATCAATCAATCGCAGGAAAGCAATTGCAACACTGCATCTAGCGCTGGAGAATCCTGCATCCACTCGATGGCCAGCTTCCCTTCATCATCAGTGGTCCATTCACAACCCTTGAGACATGGAACATTACGAAGGTCCTGCAGTCCTGGGTTCAAATCCAGCCTCGGGATCTTTCTGTGTGGAGTTTGCATGTTCTCCCCGTGAATGCGTGGGTTCCCTCCGGGTACTCCGGCTTCCTCCCACTTCCAAAGACATGCACCTGGGGATAGGTTGATTGGCAACACTAAATTGGCCCTAGTGTGTGAATGTGAGTGTAAATGTTGTCTGTCTATCTGTGTTGGCCCTGCAATGAGGTGGCGACTTGTCCAGGGTGTACCCCGCCTTCCGCCCGATTGTAGCTGGGATAGGCGCCAGCGCCCCCCGCGACCCCAAAAGGGAATAAGCGGTAGAAAATGGATGGATGGATAGTTTACATCGAGCACGTGCATTAAGAAGAGGTCTTCACCTTCTGGAAGCTGACTGGACTCAACCCTCCCCTTTTGGCAGAGAATATTTGATGTTGGAGTTCATTGACTTTCGTGGTGTTAGTAGATGGCACGTACAGTAGATGTGGTAGGTGAGCTATTTCAGCTTCTGAAAGAGCTTTGTGGATACTTACTATTAATGACTGAGCTGACTGAATCAATCAATCAATCAATCAATGTTTATTTATTTAGCCCCAAATCACAAATGTCTCAAAGGACTGCACAAATCATTACGACTACAACATCCTCGGAAGAACCCACAAAAGGGCAAGGAAAACTCACACCCAGTGGACAGGGAGAATTCACATCCAGTGGGACGCCAGTGACAATGCTGAGTATGAGAAACCTTGGAGAGGACCTCAGATGTGGGCAACCCCCCCCCTCTAGGGGACCGAAAGCAATGGATGTCGAGCGGGTCTAACATGATACTGTGGAAGTTCAATCCATAGTGGCTCCAACGCAGCCGCGAGAGTTCAGTTCAAAGCGGATCCAAGACAGCAGTAAGAGTCCCTTTTCCTTTTTGTAGGTCTTATCTGATTTCATTTGCTTCCAGGCGCCTGTGTTGTCTGTCTATTTATGAATAATGCAAACGAGGCGTGTTGGCTGAGTTCTTAACGTTTACTTTCAGAGCGTGCATATCACAACATTCTAGCTGCCGTCTTCGCGACATACAACTGCCGCTTTTCGGGCTACCGCGCATGCTCGTCACTCCTGTTCCATGCTGGTTAGTGTAGTTCTATTATTCCCTGGCTCATAACATCACATCTTTCCCCCTATAAATAAATAATGTTTAAGTCAATAAAGTGTTTGTTTTTTTAAACCTCAACTTTTCATTTTTTTTTTTAGCATTGTAACCACATTTGCAAATAACTTTTTTTTTTAATAGACATTTCTTTCAATATGGTTTCCATGGTTCTCGCCCGGAAAAGGGTGGAGTGCCATCTCCGGGTTGGGGAGGAGACCCTGCCCCAAGTGGAGGAGTTCAAGTACCTAGGAGTCTTGTTCACGAGTGGGGGAAGAGTGGATCGTGAGATCGACAGGCGGATCGGTGCGGCGTCTTCAGTAATGCGGACGTTGTATCGATCCGTTGTGGTGAAGAAGGAGCTGAGCCGAAAGGCAAAGCTCTCAATTTACCGGTCGATCTACGTTCCCATCCTCACCTATGGTCATGAGCTTTGGGTCATGACCGAAAGGATAAGATCACGGGTACAAGCGGCCGAAATGAGTTTCCTCCGCCGTGTGGCGGGGCTCTCCCTTAGAGATAGGGTGAGAAGGTCTGCCATCCGGGAGGAACTCAAAGTAAAGCCGCTGCTCCTTCACATCGAGAGGAGCCAGATGAGGTGGTTCGGGCATCTGGTCAGGATGCCACCCGAACGCCTCCCTAGGGAGGTGTTTAGGGCACGTCCAACTGGTAGGAGGCCACGGGAAAGACCCAGGTCACGTTGGGAAGACTATGTCTCCCGGCTGGCCTGGGAACGCCTCGGGATCCCCCGGGAAGAGCTAGACGAAGTGGCTGGGGAGAGGGAAGTCTGGGCTTCCCTGCTTAGGCTGCTGCCCCCGCGACCCGACCTCGGATAAGCGGAAGATGATGGATGGATGGATGGATGATCTAGCAAGCTTGTCAATATCTACAAACCCCGTTTCCATATGAGTTGGGAAATTGTTTTGGATATAAATATAAACTTAATACAATGATTTGCAAATTATTTTCAACCCATATTCAGTTGAATATGCTACAAAGACAACATACTTGATGTTCAAACTGATAAACATTTTTTTGTGTGCAAATAATAATTAACTTTAGAATTTGATGCCAGCAACACGTGACAAAGAAGTTGGGAGATGTGGCAATAAATACTGATAAAGTTGAGGAATGCCCATCAAACACTTAAATGGAACATCCCACAGGTGTGCAGGCTAATCGGGAACAGGTGGGTGCCATGATTGGGTATAAAAGTAGCTTCCATGAAATGCTATGTAATTCACAAACAAGGATGGGGCGAGGGTCACCAATTTGTAAGCAAATTGTCGAACAGTTTTAGAACAACATTTCTCAACGAGTTATTGCAAGGAATTTAGGGATTTTACCATCTTACGGTCCGTAAAATTATCAAAAGGTTTAGAAAATCTGGAGAAATCACTGCACGTTAGCGATGATATTACGGACTTTTGATCCCTCAGGCGGTACTGCATCAAAAACCCACATCAGTCTTGAAAGGATATCACCACATGGGCTCAGGAACACTTCATAAAACCACTGTCATTAACTACAGTTGGTCGCTACATCTGTAAGTTCAAGTTAAAACTCTACAATGCAAAGCCAAACCCGTTTATCAACAAAACCCTGAAACGCCGCCGGCTTCGCTGTACCCGTGCTCATCCAAGATGGACTGATGCAAAATGGAAAAGTGTTCTGTGGTCTGACGAGTCCACATTTCAAATCATATTTGAAAACAGAGGACGTGGTGTCCTCCAGAACAAAGAGGAAAATATCCATTCGGATTGTTTTAGGCGCAAAGTTCAAAAGCCAGCATCTGTGATGGTATGGGGGTGTATTAGTGCCCAAGGCATGGGTAACTTACACATCTGTGAAGGCACCATTAATGCTAAAAGGTCCATTAAGGTTTTGGAGCAACATATGTTGTCATCCAAGCAACGTTATCATGGACACCGCTGCTTATTTCACCAAGACAATGCCAAGCCACGTGTTACAACAGCGTGGCTTCCTAGTAAAAGAGTGCGGGTACTTTCCTGGCCCACCTGCAGTCCAAACCTGTCTCCCATCGAAAAATGTGTGGCGCATTATGAAGCGTAAAATACGACAGCGGACTGTTGAACGACTGAAGCTCTACATAAAGCAAGAATGGGAAATAATTCCACTTTCAAAGCTTCAACAATCAGTTTCCTCAGTTCCCAAACCTTTATTGAGTGTTGTTAAAAGAAAAGGTGATGTAACTCATATGCCCTTTCCCAACTACTTTGGCACGTGTTGCTGGCATTAAATTCTAAGTTAATTATTATTTGCAAAAACAAATTGTTTATGAGTTTGAACATCAAATATCGTGTTTTTGTAGTGCATTCAATTGAATATGGGTTGAAAAGGATTTGCAAATCATTGTATTCCGTTTATATTTACATCTAACACAATTTCCCAACTCATATGGAAACGGGGTTTGTAGAAACTCTGTGCCTGATTGCGTACCACACTTCTGATACACAGGGCATGATGTCCGTATTGAAGGCAAAACACAGCACAGAGACATCTGTATCTTCGGCAGTAATCACCACTAGTGAGCTATGTGAGCTTCCCAAACACTAATCAGAAGCAGGTGAAAATAATCAGCACCCATGGCAACCAAGGAAACACAAACCCAGTGCTGAAAACAGAACTAAGGGAGTCAAACTAAAATAAAACATGATCCGGCAATCGAATGTGGAACCCTCAAGTTGCTGACCGCTCTACCAACTTAGCCACGCCGCCCCGGGTGTCTCTTCCTCCTTCTTGGACTTCAATTCTGCCATTTCCTCCCAGTAGTGTGTGGTAAGTTTGTAGCAGATCTCCCTTCTGGTTTCAGAGAAACACTTTTTCTTCAGTTTCTCACAACTCTTTGGTTCTTTGTACTCTTTTATCAGGAACTCGATAAGACTTGCCTACAGTCGTTTACTCCACTGTTGAATATTGTTCCTGATCCGGATTGCTATACTTGCACCTTTGTTGCATATTTTTGCGTCTTTGATGGACGTCTCTCAGTAAACAATGAAGACAACTTTAATGCATTGCTTTGTTCGTTTTCCGCAGATATCCATCGCCATTAGCAATTGACCATGGCAAGACATCTCTCATGTGCAGATCTTGATTTTGAGCAACAAAGTTCATGAGCCCAAACAGGTTCCACTCAGCCATGAGAACAATTTATTTGGCCTACAATTTGCTGGTTGTTATTTTCAGGATGTGGGTAAATGTTTTCAAGTTCAATTTTCTCATCTTGGTATGAAACTGGGGCTTCACGGTGGAAGAGGGGTTAGTGTGTCTGCCTCACAATACGAAGGTCCTGCAGTCCTGGGTTCAAATCCAGGCTCGGGATCCTTCTGTGTGGAGTTTGCATGTTCTCCCCGTGAATGCGTGGGTTCCCTCCGGGTACTCCGGCTTCCTCCCACTTCCAAAGACATGCACCTGGGGATAGGTTGATTGGCAACACTAAATTGGCCCTAGTGTGTGAATGTGAGTGTGAATGTTGTCTGTCTATCTGTGTTGGCCCTGCGATGAGGTGGCGACTTGTCCAGGGTGTACCCTGCCTTCCGCCCGATTGTAGCTGAGATAGGCGCCAGCGCCCCCCGCGACCCCAAAAGGGAATAAGCGGTAGAAAATGGATGGATGGTATGAAACTGCAGTAGGTGGATTTGATTCCAACAACAAACTGACCAACTGTGTATGATCAAGTCTCAGTGGGATCCACCAAGCATGTCGGCCACATTCCTTTAGATCAGGGGTGCCCATTACGTCGATCGCGATCGACTGGTCGATCTCGGAGGGTGTGTCAGTCGATCTCAAGCCAGGCATTAAAAAATAGACATAAAAATGAGCAATCATCAATCATACCAAGACTTCACTTTCGTCAGTTGTTTGAGATTCTCGGCACCCGAGGATCTTGTGAGATGACGCTGGCTGCTGCGAGCTCATATTTAAGAAAAAAATCACTAACAGGGCGGACGCAGAGAAACACATTTTATTTCTAGAGACTCCGTACCTACTGTCAAAACTCTAAAGACCGACTGCACAGTTCCTGTCTTCACCATAAAAGACCTGTTTCATCCTGCCTGTGCTAACAAAATAAGAGTCTCAGAAAACTAGCGTGCACAAGCTAGCAAGCTACGGAGTTTGATGCCAATGTATTTCTTCCCCGCCCTCAGCGACCGCTTTCTCACTTGCTTGCCCACCCGCACAGTCACTGACGTCACTCACCTGCTGCCAGACATTAAAGGGCCACACACATATGCTACTCTCATAACAAAGTGTTTAAAAACGAGTATGCAAGTTGGACAAATGAGATGCCAAATCCAACCACTTTCATGTGGTATTGGACAGAAAGGAGGACTTTTTTTTTCTTCCATTTGAAAATGCGGACGTTATCAGCACCACTGTCTAATTCCAATCAATGCAAGTCATCAGAATCAAATACACCAACTTATATTATTGTCTTCATGAAAGAAAGGAATCCATGTGTGTTAAACATGCTTGTATTATCATTAAACACCATTAACTTGTCAACAAAAATGTCTCTTTCATAAATAAATAAATATAAATTATAAATAGGAATGAGGTAGATCTCCTCGAGTTGGTCAATTGAAAAGTAGCTCGCCTGCAGAAAAAGTGTGAGCCCCCCTGCTCTAGATGTTAGGGAGCTGCAAATCTCTCTGCCTGCCTAATGCGCTTCCTTGTAACCGCGCAGATAACGATTCAGAAAGTCCGGCGCTATTATTGAATAATATTACATTCATGAACTGGTGACTTGTCCAGGGTGTACCCTGCCTTCCGCCCGATTGTAGCTGAGATAGGCGCCAGCGCCCCCCGCGACCCCGAAAGGGAATAAGCGGTAGAAAATGGATGGATGGATGGAACAAGCAATAGAAAATGGATGGGTGGATGAAAATGTGACATACTGTATGCCGAAGCTGAACATCTGACCAAATGATGACTTGAATTCACATTCACTATGATCTTGTTTCTACCATTTTGCTCACAATTAAGACATATTTTTGGGAACAGATTTAAAGCGATTAGCTGTTATATAATTATGTTTTCAACTATGTCTTTGTGCAAGACAGTATGCACATTCACACACTTGGAGTTAACAGCTTTGTCGCTGAGAAGCGTCAAATTAGGGTTGTAAGGTATACCAGTACTAATACAGTACTGCGGTACTAATTAATTAAAAACGGTACTATACTTATTTTTTCAAGGCGATGAGGTGGCGACTTGTCCAGGGTGTACCCCGCCTTCCGCCCGATTGTAGCTGAGATAGGCGCCAGCGCCCCCCGCGACCCCAAAAGGGAATAAGCGGTAGAAATGGATGGATGGATGGAGGGCGCGGCGTTATCGTTGTCACGTCGCTGGTTTTACGAGCAGAGGAGCATGTTCGGCAATGCACACGCACCGAGTATTAACAAGCAGACACCGTGTGTAGAAAGAAAAAGAAGAATGGATGCATTTTGGCTTAAAAATGAAAGATAAAGGTCAAGTTAAAACAGAAAGAGGTGCTTTAAAACACGGCTAGCTAGCTACTGGCTAGCGTCTAGCCGTAGTCGGTAGTGTTTTCGCTATGCCCGAAATCACTAATCATTGCCTCCATGGTGACAAATAAAGTAAGTTTCTTACAAGTATTACCTCAGCAAGATGAGGAATGCTAACAACAGTGAAGTGAATTATATTTATATAGCGCTTTTCTCTAGTGACTCAAAGCGCTTTACACAGTGAAACCCAATATCTAAGTTACATTTAAACCAGTGTGGGTGGCACTGGGAAAACGTGGGTAGAGTGTCTTGCCCAAGGACACAACGGCAGTGTCTAGGATGGCGGAAGCGGGAATCGAACCTGCAACCCTAGCGCTCCTGAATCCAAACAAATGTCATGAGTGGATCTCCACCTGACATCCACTGTACCGAGCGTACAAGAGCGTATCTAGTCGTATCAATAATTACATCAATATTTATTATTGTTACAAAATCTTTTTTCCTTTCTTAAAATGTATATTATGTTTATATACTCAGGAAACACATCTTTGGACACATGGAGACTTTAAATATGACCATTGTATGATCCTGTAATGACTCTGTATTGGATCAATACCCAAATTTGTGGTATCATCCAAAACGAATGTAAAGCATCCAAACAACAGAAAAATAAGTGCTTATTTCATTTGAATAGAAGTGTAGTTGGAACATATTAAACACAAAAAATAACCTGATATTAACAGAAAATGAACAAGTTGATCAATAATCAGTTTTCTACCGGTTTTCCCTCATAATTTTGACAAAATGATAAAATGAGAAATGAAACAATATGTTACTGCATAGCAGCCAAATTAGGACCCTTTGTTTGCGTATTTAATGCTGAAAGACAAGGAGTTTAGTATGTTTACTATTTTAGTTGAGACCAACATTTTTGCCATTAGAAACAAATGTTTAATGTACAGTGGGATTTGTTTTTGTTAAATCAAAGCCAATAATGCCATTTTTTTGTGTGGTCCCCAATATTCAGAAAAGTATTAAAAGGTATCGAAAGTCATTTTGGTACCGATACTGGTACCAAAATATTGATATTTGGACAACCCTACTTTGGATTGGTGGAAAATTGGCATTACTATAAAAATACATTTTTACACTTAGCGAGATATTTAGTGCTCACATTTAGATTTAGATCCATCCATCCATCCATTTTCTACCGCTTATTCCCTTTCGGGGTCGCGGGGGGCGCTGGCGCCTATCTCAGCTACAATCGGGCGGAAGGCGGGGTACACCCTGGACAAGTCGCCACCTCATCGCAGTTTAGATTTAGATGTTAAATTTATATTTATATTTAACATTTAGGTTTAGATTTACCATTGAGATTTATGTTTTACATGTAGATTTATATTTCACATTTATATTTAGGTTTAAGACTTAGGTTTAACATTTAGTTGTATCTTTAATATTTAGATTGCCATCCATCCATTTCTACCGCTTATTCCCTTTTGGGGTTGCGGGGGGCGCTGGCGCCTATCTCAGCTTCAATCGGGGGGGAGGCGGGGTACACCCTGGACAAGTCGCCACCCTACATTTAGATTTAGTTTTAAAAACATTTTTTTGATTCGACATAATTACAGAATTACACTAGATTAACTAACAGTGTTACAAAAAAGATCAGTTAGAATAATACATAATGTTGGATATAGAGAACATACTCAGTGGCCTAGTGGTTAGAGTGTCCGCCCTGAGATCGGTAGGTCGTGAGTTCAAATCCCGGCCGAGTCATACCAAAGACTATAAAAATGGGACCCATTACCTCCCTGCTTGGCACTCAGCATTAAGGGTTGGAATGGGGGGTTAAATCACCATAAATGATTCGCGGGTGTGGCCACCGCTGCTGCTCACTGCTCCCCTCACCCCCCAGGGGGTGATCAAGGGTGATGGGTCGAATGCAGAGAATAATTTCGCCACATCTAGTATGTGTGTGACAATCATTGGTACTTTAACTTTACAAACCCTTTATTTATTGAATCAAAGATACTGAAATTCCACGACATAGTGAAATAGCAAACAGCTAAAATTATACACAAAGCAAACTATGACCTGCTTCTCAAGAATATACAACAATTCTTCTCAACAAAAGAGGAGAAATATAATCTTAGAGAAAAATGTCATTTTAAACGTTTGTACGCACGTCCAACACTTAAGACCTTCAATATATCAGTATGTGGAATTAAATTATGGAATGGATTAAGCAAAGCAATCAAACAATGTACTAATATGATCCACTTCAAGAAACTCTTCAAACTGGAAGTGTTTACAAAGTACAAAAAAGAAGAACCATGATACACATTCTGATTTTACTCACCCATTCTTTCATTCTCAAAATAATCTTACTTATCTCACCGTATGGAATAAAACTTACTTCACCAATTATTTATTTTTATTGGGATTACTTATGGAGTATATTGTGAATACATTGAGAACAGGAAGTGAACAAAAGTTTTATCAACTGTTATGTAAAAGAAAAGGGGTAGGTTTCTGCTTCTTCCTACTCCTTTTCGAACATGTTGAAAAGAGAAACTGGGAATTGCATGTTTGAAATAAATTCAAACTCAATTCACATTGGACCCAGAGACTCCCCGCAGCCGGACATTGATTGGTTGGTTGGTTGGTTGGTTGGTTAGTTTACATTTATTTCAAAAGTGAATGCAAATATGAATGATAATCATTAAGTTTACATTTCTCTTTACAACATGTTCGAAAAGGAGTAGAAAGAAGCCAAGTTTATTCAACCCTGCCCCTTTTCTAATTAATTTCAATTGAGTGGCACGTATTCAATTCCTGTCCTCATTTTGTAACACAATTTCCATCAATGAATACAACAGATCGCTTTGTAATAATGAAGTCAGTTACGGTTCACATATGAGATGAATATCTCATTTTCGTTTCATTTACAGATGTTCATCAAAATTATTCTTCCTTATGCTTACAAATGTAGTAAACACATTTAGTTTGAACAGCCTCTTAAACTCTTAAACTGGATCATATTAGTACATTGTTTAACTTATTTGCTTTATTTATTCCATAATTTAATACCACAAACTGATTCGCCGGAGGTTTTACGTGTTGCGCATGCACACAAATGTTTTAAATTGGATTTTTCCCTAGGGTTCTCCTCTTTTGTTGAAAATAATTGTTGGAAAGCAGGTTAGAGTTTGCTTCGTACATGATTTTAGCTGTATGCAAATGCACCAAATCGATGAATTTTGATATTTTTGATTCAATAAATAAAGAGTTTTTGAACATTCTTAGTATCCAACATTATGTAATATTCTTATTGATCTTTTTTGTAGCACAGTTAGTGACTGAAGTGTAGTTTTGTAGTTATTTCTCCATATTTCTGCACAATAACTCAGATATGGTAACACTTGTGAGCAGTAGGGAATATGAAGTGATTTTTGGTCAAATACAAAATATGCTTTATCCGTTATTAAAATATTTCTTGGCACCTTAGGTTGTATATTTTTTATTTGAGATTTCCCAGTTCATCTTCTCATCCATTATAACACCTAGAAATTTGATTTATTTTACTCTTTCAAAATCCACTCGGTCTCTTTGTATTTGTGATAGACTTTTTCTTCTACTGTTACCAAATAACATTATTTCAGTTTTACTGAGGGCTTCATGGTGGCAGAGGGGTTAGTGCGTCTGCCTCACAATACGAAGGTCCTGCAGTCCTGGGTTCAAATCCAGGCTCGGGATCTTTCTGTGTGGAGTTTGCATGTTCTCCCCGTGAATGCGTGGGTTCCCTCCGGGTACTCCGGCTTCCTCCCACTTCCAAAGACATGCACCTGGGGATAGGTTGATTGGCAACACTAAATTGGCCCTAGTGTGTGAATGTGAGGGTGAACTTTGTCTGTCTATCGGTGTTGGCCCTGCGATGAGTTGGCGACTTGTCCAGGGTGTACCCCGCCTTCCGCCCGATTGTAGCTGAGATAGGCGCCAGCGCCCCCCGCGACCCCAAAAGGGAATAAGCGGTAGAAAATGGATGGGATGGATAGTTTTACTGAAATTTAAGGATGGTCTGTTTTTCTCAAACCATCTGTTTAATTTCTTCTTTTCTTCAGTTATTATTTGTATTAGCTTCTGTGTGTTCTCTTCTGAACAAAAAGCTGTCGTGTCATTAGCAAATAACACTAACTTTAAGTTTTTTTGTAACTTTACAAATGTTGTTTAAACAATTTTGGTTCCAGTATTGATCCTTGGGGCACTACATGTAGAATCAATATTGAATTTACACTTAAATGTTATGAAAATGAACTTAATGTAAGAAAAGTGTGGTAAATGTGAGAAATAAATCTACTCGAAAAGTGTGACTGAATTTTTACATTCGCCAAAAAGCAAACGAAATGTACTGTACTTATTTCCTGATATTTAGTGTCTGTGATACCCATGAAAGATCTCACCGATGAAGAATTTGTCGGCATCAGATTCCACATTGTTTCTTTCTTGTTCCACCTCTGTTTTTGCTGCATCAGAGTCAATGTGTTGTGGCTTTTCTCCTACCAACACCAGTTCATCAGCCTCTTTATTTTGAATGTCTTCCACACGACTTTTTTTAAGATCGTCCTTTACCAGGCTTTCTTCTGTGACACGACGTTTGCTGCAGGATGCCACATCCCCAACATCTTCAGAGCTACTCAAAAAGGCACATCATTTGAAGAACAGTAAATACATATTAATTCTTTGTGAACAATTAGATGGTTACTGAAATTGTACAAATACCTCTCTTGTTTGAAGAGAAACATATGTTCAGTCTTTGTAGAAATGTCTTTATAATTACTTGGGGCTTGAGGTGACACGTCTGCTATGTCACCATTGTTTTCTGGGACTATGTCTGTTGATTCATTATCTAATTTTGAGTCTTCCTCTGAGTCTTCGGTTTCTTCTCCACTCTGCGTCGCTGATACCTTCATAATTCAAAATGGACGACTTAAGATGTAATCCATTTTCCCGGTTTTCAGTGTAAATTACTTACATTCTTTTTGTCGATTTTGTCAACCTGCCCTGGCAGCCCCAACAGTGATTCTGAAGTAAAGAAGAACACACAATGTTTTTTTTAATATGCTGCCCACAAGGTGTCTTTGTAAGTTAAACACTTTACATAAGCAATAAATGAGATATGTTCATCAGATATGTAACTAAGATAGAGGTTAATTAAATGAGGCAATATATATATATATATATATATATATATATATATATATATATATATATATATATATATATATATATATATATATATACATACACATATATATATATATATATATATATATATATATATATATATACATATATATATATATATGTATATATATATATATGTTTATATATATATATATATATCTGTATATATATATGTATATATGTATGTATATATATGTATATATATATATATATGTATATATATATATGTATATATATATATATATATATATATATATGTGTATATATATATATGTGTATATATGTATATATATATATATATATATATATATATATATATATATATATATATATATATATATATATATATATATATATATATGTACGAAAGACATGCACCTGGGGATAGGTTGATTGGCAACACTAAATGATCCCTAGTGTGTGAATGTGAGTGTGGGTGTTGTCTGTCTATCTGTGTTGGCCCTGCGATGAGGTGGCGACTTGTCCAGGGTGTACCCTGCCTTCCGCCCGATTGTAGTTGAGATAGGCGCCAGCGCCCCCCGCGACCCCAAAAGGGAATAAGCGGTAGAAAATGGATGGATGGACTACAAGTGGTCTACTCATAACCGACGTTATGTGTATATATATATATATATATATGTCATACTTGCCAACCCTTATGTGGTCGCGGGGGGCGCTGGCGCCTATCTCAGCTACAATCAGGTATATATGTCATACTTGCCAACCCTGAGACCTCCGATTTCGGGGGTGGGGGGCGTGGGCGGGGTTGGGTCAGAGGCGTGGTTGGGGGCATGGTCGGGGCGTGGTTTGGGCGGGGGGTGTGGTTAAGAGGGGACGAGTATATTTACATCTACAATTCACCTTTTCGAGTATTTCATATACATTTCATATATATATATATATATATGTCTATGTATGTATATATATATATATATATATATATGCGTATATAAATATATATATGTATGAAATACTTGACTTTCAGTGAATTCTAGCTATATATATTTATTTTATTATATATATAAATAAAATAAATAGTTGAATTTCAGACGGCACCTATCAAAAACACAGTAATAAAAACACAGTTGTTGTACTAACTGTACTGTGCTTGCTGGTTAATAAAAAAAACAACAACAACACTTACCTTTCACTGAGTAACATTTGTTCTGCCATTTGCGTACTGGCGAGAGTCACTTGCCGTCAGGTGCACAACACCACGTAAATCGTTGGCCAATCAAAATGCAACCCCATAACGCTATACCAACATTCACCCGGAGATAGCAACAGACAACATAAGAATTACTCTATTACAGACGTTCTCCTGCTTCGTCTCCTTGTGTCTGCAGTTTTTTTCCCATCAAAATCCGTAGATGTTGTAACGTGATTGGGCAGGCAAGCTGTTTATATAGTGGGAAAACGGACGTGAAAACAAGCTGTCCCCATTCAGGTCCGCATTGAGCTGGAGGGGGCGTTTCCTTGAAATTGATTGAAACTTTCATTAGTGGATTGCACCATTCAGTACACATTCTGTACAATTGACCACTAAATGGTAACACCCGAATAAGTTCTTCAACTTGTTTAAGTCAGGGTCCACGTTAACAAATTAATGGTGTTGCCTTCATTGTAACACTTATATAAGGCTTTTATTTTTTTGCGGCTCCAGACAGATTTTTTTTATTTGTATTTTTGGTCCAATATGACAATTTCAACACTTTGGGTTGCCGACGGACAGCACGGTGATACAGGGTGCCTTACAATTCGAAGGCCCTGGGTTCGATCCCTGGGCTAGGGGTCTTTCTGTGTGGAGTTTGCATGCTCTCCTCGTGACTGCGTGGGTTCCGTCCGGGTACTCTGTCTTCCTACCACTTCCAAAGACATGCACCTGGGGATAGGTTGATTGGCAACACTAAATTGACCCTAGCGTGTGAATGTGAGTGAGAATGTTGTCTGTCTATCTGTGTTGGCCCTGCGATGAGGTGGCGACTTTTCCAGGGTGTATCCCGCCTTTGGCCCGAATGCCGAGTGCCAAGACCCCAAGCAAGACAATCAATAGTTAATGGATGGATGGATGGATGGGTAATCAATGGATTAAATGGATAATCAATACAGTTTGGAAAGAAAAATTGGAAATCTTAATTGAAGGAGTTGTCAATGCCATGTGACAGAGGCATGGAATATTAGGCTGCAGCACACCAGAAATCGCACACCATTAATAAAAATGGTACTACGAGCTGTATGCCAGATGCCTATCCTCTTCCTTATCAGTTTCCGAGTCAACAGAATACTGTCCCTGAGCATATGCCTTTCCCTGTGACATCGCATCCTAACTTTGTGGAATCCCAAAATAATGGCTGCCAATGTTCTCTTCTAAGAAAGAAAGTGACTTAGCACTGTTGAACAAAGGACTCTAGGGAGTGTTAGGTCCCCATCACCACATGACTGGGGACTATAAAGTACACATCCATTTAGATCATCTCAAATTGCCTCGTGTCTCCTAAACACAAAAGAGGTACATACAAGAGCTCTGCAGGCCCTGCAACTATGTTACGTGCATCCCCAACGAGTTCAGGAAATGATAAGTGACCGCATAGTGGTCGGGATAAGTGACTCCAGGCTGTCAGAGAGACTTCAGTTAGACCCAGACATGACGCTGACAAAAACAATAACCCGGGTCAGACAGCAGGAAGAAATAAAGAAACAACAGCAACTGCTACGAGGGGGACACAGAAATTAAAGGTGCTAATTTGGATGCCATAAACACAAATAGAGGGAAAACACAATATAGAAAAGCTCCCCCACGCAGACCAGAGCAGTCTACGTCCAAATCAAGCACTGTAAACAAGACATACTATAATGAGAAATGTACAAGGTGCGGCAAAGCGCCACAACACCCCTGGAAACTGTGCCCAGCCAAAGAGGCCGAATGTCGAAAATGCAAAAAAAAAGGGACATTTCGCTGCGGTCTGCAGATCATCTCAAAGAGTGAAAGCTATAGTGACGTAGCTTTCATAGGGACAGTTAACATCGAAGGAATTGAATCAGCCTCAACGGAAAGAAAGCAACATTTAAACTAGACTCAGGAGCCTCAGTTACAGCTATTCCATCTTCCATGTACTTGAGAGCACGTGATGGCAGGCTGAAGACACCACCTAAGAAGATTAAAGGTCCAGATAAATGTCCATTGAAGGTTTTGAGCATCATGAAAGCACACATTAAAACAGAAAAAAGAGAAATAAGGCAGAATGTATACGTGGTGACAAACCTGGTGATGCCACTAATGGGACTTCCTGCTTTAATAAAGCTGAACCTGGTTCAATAGTTAGCTTCAGTACAGGAGGAGAAACAAGAAGCGAGCCATCAATACAGAGCTATGTTCCCAAAAGTTTTTTTAGGGCTTGGAAAGCTACAAGGAAGTTACTAGATAAAACTGAAGAATGGAGCAGTTCCTTATGCTCTCTCATCCCCGCGCAGAGTTCCATTACCTATGAAAGAACAAGTTAAAGAAGAAATAGACAGGATGGAAGCAATGGGGGTCAATAGAATGAGGGATGGTAGTGGTCCCCAAGCCAAATAAGAAACCTCGTATTTGTGTGGACCTCCCCGACTTAACGACAGCGTGTGCAGAGAGAGACACATACTGCCTGCAGTTGATGAGACACTGGTGCAGCTTGAGGGGGCAAGAGTCTTTTCAAAATTAGATGCAACATCTGGTTTCTGGCAAGTTCCTCCACATGAAAAATCCCAGCCTTTAACAACTTTTATTACCCCCTTCGGAAGATATTGCTTTCAGAGGCTCCCCTTTGGTATTTCTTCCGCGCCTGAGCATTTTCAGCTGAAAATCTCACATATAATCGCAGGGGCAAAGGGCGCTCTGTGCCATGCAGATGACATCTTAGTCTATGGAAAATACAAAAAAGAGCATGATGAAAGGCTGCAGGAAGTACTGAAAAGGTGTGAAAAAGCGAGCCTCATCCTCAATGAAAAATGTGAATTCTCAGTGGAAAAAGTGAAATCCCTTGGACAAAACATAAGCGCATCAGGAATCGAGGCTGATCCAGACAAAATCAGCTCCATTAAAAACATGTCCGAACCTTGCAATGTGGAGGAGGTCCGCCGGTTCATTGGAATGGTGAATGTTATGTTGTTATGTTGTTACCTTGGCAAGTTCTCAACTAGTCTACCAGCTCTCACAAAACCCCTACGTGACCTGTTAAAAAGGTGACAGCACATGGACCTGGGACACACAACAGAAAACAGCCTTTGAAAAAATACAAAAAGAACTGAGTTTTCCTCCAGTCCTTGCACAATACAGTCCTAAGAAAGAAACATTGGTATCGGCAGATGCGTCTTCATATGGACTTGGAGCGGTCCTCCTGCTGCAGCAGACAGATGGTAGGTGGAGATCTGTTGTGTACATATCACGGAGCCTGACGCCCACAGAGGTCCAGTACGCGCAAATAGAAAAAGAAGCACTAGCGGCAACATGGTCCTGTGAGCAACTCAGCTCATATCTGCTTGGCTTGAAATTCACAGTCAATCAATCAATCAATGTTTATTTATATAGCCCCAAATCACAAATGTCTCTAAGGACTGCACGAATCATTACGACTACAACATCCTCGGAAGAACCCACAAAAGGGCAAGGAAAACTCACACCCAGTGGGCAGGGAGAATTCACATCCAGTGGGACGCCAGTGACAATGCTGACTATGAAAAACCTTGGAGAGGACCTCAGATGTGGGCAACCCCCCCCTCTAGAATGAGAATTGATCACAAACCTTTAATCACGCTGCTTGGCTCTCGGTCTTTGGATGATCTTCCTCCAAGAATTCTTAGATTTAGGCTAAGACTGTTGAGGTTCAACTACAAAATCATACATGTCCTGGGAAAACAACTCTCTTAAGAGCCAAGCAGAATGAGAGGAAGCGAGCGGCGTGGCGTAGTGGGTAGAGAGGCTGTGCCAGAAACCTGAGGGTTGCAGGTTCGCTTCTCACCTATTGATATCCAAATCACTGCCGTTGTGTCCTTGGGCAGGACACCACCCTTGCACCCGGTCATACTTGCCAACCTTGAGACCTCCATTGGGTGGGCGGGGCAATTTTTTTTTTGATTTTTTTTCCTTTGTCATGAAAAAGGGAGTTTTTTGGGGGGGTTGGTGCACTAATTGTAAGCGTACCTTGTATTTTTTATGTTGTTTTAATAAAAATAAAAAAAATACATTAAAAAATTGTTTTTCTTTTTTTTTTAAATTAAAAAATAATAAAAATTTATAAAAAATTCTTCTGCGGCCCGGTACCAATCGATCCGCGGCCTTGGGGACCACTGTTGTAACGTGATTGAGCAGGCAGGCTGTTTATGTAGTGGGAAAACGGGCATGAAAACAGGCTGTCCCAGTTAAGGTTTGCTTGGAGCTCGAGGGGGCGTGGCCTCCAGCTCCGCTGAATTTCGGGAGATTTTCGGGAGAAAATTTCTTCCAGTAGGTTTTCGGGAGAGGCGCTGAATTTCGGGAGTCTCACGGAAAATCCGGGAGTGTTGGCAAGTATGCCCCCCGGTGCCGCTCACACCGGTGAATGAATGATGAATGAATGATTGGTAGTGGACGCAAACTGGCAGCCACGCTTCCGTCAGATGTAGTTTACCACCAGGTGTGAATGAATGATGGGTTCCCACTTCTCTGTGAGTGCTTTGAGTATCTAACAATAGAAAAGCGCGATATAAATCTAATCCATTATTATTATTATTATTATTATTACACTGTGCCACGCTTATTGACATTTTTACCAATGATTTCGATAATAACACTACAAGTGGTCTACTCATAACCGACGTTAGTGATCATCTGCCAGTTTTCACAATACAAGAAATACAAGAAGACAAAAGGACATATTGAAGACTTTGCAAAGAGAAGAGGATGATTGCTTTCAAAATTGATCTAGAAAAGCCAAATTGGGACAGTGTGTACAATGAAAAAGAGGTTGATGAAGCAAATGGACATTTCTTAAACAAGTTCATAATACTTTATGACAAACATTGTCCATGGAAACAACTCAGTAGAAAACAGAGAATATATATATATATATATATATATATATATATATATATATATATATATATATATATATATATATCCATCCATCCATTTTCTACCACTTATTCCCTTTTGGGGTCGCGGGGGGCGCTGGCGCCTATCTCAGCTACAATCGGGCGGAAGGCGGGGTACACCCTGGACAAGTCGCCACCTCATCGCAGGGCCAACACAGATAGACGGACAACATTCACACTCACATTCACACACTAGGGCCAATTTAGTGTTGCCAATCAACCTATCCCCAGGTGCATGTCTTTGGAAGTGGGAGGAAGCCGGAGTACCCGGAGGGAACCCACGCATTCACGGGGAGAACATGCAAACTCCACACAGAAAGATCCCGAGCCTGGATTTGAACCCAGGAATGCAGGAACTTCGTATTGTGAGGCAGACACACTAACCCCTCTGAAGCCCATATATATATATATATATTCACAGTATATACTGTATATATATATGATTGGCAACACTAAATTGGCCCTAGTGTGTGAATGTGTTTGTGAATGTTGTTTGTTTATCTGTGTTGGCCCTGCGATAAGGTGGCTACTTGTCCAGGGTGTACCCCGCCTTCCGCCCGATTGTAGCTGAGATAGGCGCCAGCGCCCCCCGCGACCCCAAAGGGAATAAGCGGTAGGAAATGGATGGATCGACATATATATATATATATACAGTGTGTATATATATATTTACACATATTACGGATGTCACGTATGAAAATATTATTATTATTGTACTTATTTTTTATCACTATTGAAATCACAATTATTAATCAGGATTGTTCATTATGTTTGGTAGAACAGTGTTGGGGTATGAAAGCCACGCATTCATGTAATTTGTAATATCTAATAAAAATGCACCAAATAAATCAGGACAGATCCATTGAGAGTTTGAGCAGAAATATGCCGCATATGAATTAATCACACACCAAAAAAATGCTATGTCACGTGAATGGCTATTAAAGTAATTACTTTGTGGAATGAAAAAAAACACAAGTAATGTAAAAAACATGGTGTTTACTTTTTGATATCAATATAAAACACAAAGTAGTTTGGCTAATGCAGACAAAATCAAATTAACAAGCGTAGTTCTTCAACAACAACCATGTCCCTCAGTGCAACAGTTTAGCCAACGAAAAGAGTGATACCTCGCACGTCTAATATACAATCTTTGTGCCTGACGGACAACTCAGCCAGTGTTCAATTCGTTGAAATGACAAAATATTTTAGCTAGTATTGATGTTATTGAAACACTGACAAAGTTAGCAGTGAAATAAAGGAAAAGTGAGCATCCCAGTCAATAAATGAAAGATTTTATAAACAAGTTGTGGCAACATTCGCGACACATCCCCTTATGCATGGTAACTCTCAGTCCCAGCAGCTGAGGGAAGCATATTGTTCTCCTCCAACAGCATTGCGCTCTTAAACGCACACTGAGACTCCACGGAAGTAGAAGCGATAGAAATGAAGTAAAACGAATGGCTACAATGGCTGCCTTCAAAGCAAAGTGCATGTTTCATGAGCCGAAGGGCTCTAGTGCGCATGAGCAGGCTCTGCGGCACTTCAGTATTCAGGAAGTAAGGCGTGTTGCCTAAAATGCATTAATAAATGACGGTTTTGTCACGGCGCGGGCTCAAACCCGCTTTTCTCCGGCAGCTGTGTCCGTTGGCAGCACGCCGAGACATGCCCCTGCTCGCGCTAGCCACATCACAGCCTTGGCGGCATGTGGGCGATCAGCAATCTGCACACCTGGCGCAGATGGTCACATCTCCCTTCATAAGCCTGCACAACCTGACATTCCTCGCCGGAATACAACCTTCTGTTGGCGTACCGTAAGCGATCGTTAGTTCTCCGTGTTCTTCCTGTTCTTGATTGTCTTCTCCCTTGTGCCCACAGTGGGGCGGTGTTGGGGTGGGCGGGGTTCGGGGATGCATGGTTTGGTGGTAGCGGGGGGGTGTATATTGTAGCATCCCGGAAGAGTCAGTGCTTCAAGGGGTTCTGGGTGTTTGTTCTGTTGTGTTTATGTTGTGTTACGGTGCGGATGTTCTCCAGAAATGTCTTTGTCATTCTTGTTTGGTGTGGGTTCACAGTGTGGCGCATATTTGTAACAGAGTTCAAGTTGTTTATACGGCCACGCCAGTGTGACTTGTATGGCTGTTGATCAAGTATGCGTTGCATTCACTCATGTGTGTGTGGAAGCCGCATATATTATGTGACTGGGGTGACTGGAGTCTCACAGGAAAATTGGGGGGTTGAAACCAATACCGATAATTTCCGATATTACATTTTAAAGTATTTTTTCGGGCGATATTTTCGGACATCTGTAATATTTAGTACTATGTATTATTATATATAGTATGCATATAAATAATTAAACATAGAGCAACATCACCCCCTTGTGGAACTGTACTGTCACTACTGCCCCTGAATACATAGGTTTTTCTGTAATGACATCCCTAATACACAAACACACACACACACGCACGCAGTCACACACGCACACACACACATATCCATATATATACATATACTGTATGTATTCATATTTATGTAAGCATGTAATGTTTCTGGTGGTCTACCTGATGTTTCCAGGGATCTCTTCTTCGTCTGGGCCTTCAGGCTCTTAAATTTCAGTTTGCCTTTATTCTTGGTGTCCTTTCCCAAAAGAAAGAAAAAACAAAAGAACAATTCAAATTAGTGTTGAAGTTCCAACAGTACTTAGTTTTAACAGTTCCTCATGCACTGACTTAATATAGGAAAATAGATTTCAGCTTTGTTGCACACGGCATAGAATACTCTACATACCAAACTAAAACTTTCAACTTCTTACACTGTGAGTTTTCTGTGCTATCCTGAAGGATGGACATCATGAGACGATTGAACAGTTCCTGTATTTTCGGGAGGTTTCAAACTTAAACTATATGTACTAAATAAAAACACATATTGTGGATTTTCTGATGATCAGCGTATATTATGCATACACTCATCAAGACAGACACGATTAATGGATTGTTTAAGACACGCACAAGTTGAGCTGATCAACTTTATGTGTGCTATCAAGTTTGCACTTGTTTTAGTACATGCAAACATTTTGTATCTCAGGCCCACTCTGTAAAAAAAATAAATACCATCACAGCAGTATTTCAAGTAAATTAAAGAAAAAAATAATAAAGCTTATTTATAAATGTATAAAAGATCAGTAAGAAATTAAGCACAACAGTACACCAGGTAAAAATAAAAGTACAGATAAATTTGAGATTTTATTGAATTTCTATATTTATCTACATCATCATATCGTTTATCATATATGTCAGGCCTATTTTGACTCGGGTGCCAAATTTTGAGAAAACAAATCAGTTTGGGGGCCAGTATTTCTATTTTTAGGAACACTAATACAAAACCTCACAATAATGTCTGATTGAATGCTAAAAACGACGCAAAAATATTAATGCATCCATCCATCTTCTTCCGCTTATCCGAGGTCGGGTCGCGGGGGCAGCAGCCTAAGCAGGGAAGCCCAGACTTCCCTTTCCCCAGCCACTTCGTCTAGCTCTTCCCGGGGGATCCCGAGGCGTTCCCAGGCCAGCCGGGAGACATAGTCTTCCCAACGTGTCCTAGGTCTTCCCCGTGGCCTCCTACCGGTTGGACGTGCCCTAAACACCTCCCTCGGGAGGCGTTCGGGTGGCATCCTGACCAGATGCCCGAACCACCTCATCTGGTTCCTCTCGATGTGGAGGAGCAGCGGCTTTACTTTGAGTTCCTCCCGGGTGACAGAGCTTCTCACCCTATCTCTAAGGGAGAGCCCCGCCACACGGCGGAGGAAACTCATTTCGGCCGCTTGTACCCGTGATCTTATCCTTTCGGTCATGACCCAAAGCTCATGACCATAGGTGAGGATGGGAACGTAGATCGACCGGTAAATTGAGAGCTTTGCCTTCCGGCTCAGCTCCTTCTTCACCACAACGGATCGGTACAACGTCCGCTTTACTGAAGACGCCGCACCGATCCGCCTGTCGATCTCACGATCCACTCTTCCCCCACTCGTGAACAAGACTCCTAGGTACTTGAACTCCTCCACTAACATATTAATGCATAGGGTTGAAAAAAAATAAACACCTACAACCTGATATATCTGATAGATCACTAAGCTTTAGAACTTTGTTGTAAAAATCTCCTTCCGTGTATGGGCCTGACACCGCATTTCAGGCTCTGGAAACACTCTGTGAAAACGCCCCCCACTCACACTGCTTGGTGCCTCGTCTGAGCTGCTGTGACTTAGATTACCATAGTAACTAATTAGATTACCATAGTAACAAGTATATCATGCAAAAGCGCAGATTCCAACCATTGAAGTACTTTGTATAGTTCAAGACTTACGGTCATTTGAAAACATCCCTGCACATCAAAATGGCAGCTACTGTTTTGATCTTAAAGTTCTAAATACATTATTTGGGAATGTCCGACGGGCCGGATTGAAACGCTTAACGCTGGCCTTAATTTGCCCAGGTCTGTATGTCGTTTTAGTTTTTTAACAAGGATCCGTGCTCCCTTGAAAGAAGCTACAGTTACCTTCTGTTGTGACGAATCGAACCGAAAAAAGAAAGTACGGCTTTGCTCTTAGTTGTCTTTAATAAGTTTTACATTTTTGGGGTGTTCGTTAGGGCAAATTAAGGCTCGGGGGCCGCATACAGCTTTACAATCTGGCCCGCAGGACATTCCCAAATATCTTTTTTGGATCTTTAAGATCAAAACAGTAGTTGCCAGTATGATGTGCAGTGATGTTTTCAAATGACCGTAAGTCTTGAACTACACAAAGTATTTCAATGCTTAGAATCTGCGCATTTGCATGATATACTTGTTACTATGGTGATCTAAGTCACAGCATCTCAGACGAGGCACCAAGCAGTGTGAGCGGGGAGCGTTTCCACAGAGTGTCAGCTTGAAATTTGGCTGTCAGGGACAGACGCGGAAGGAGATTTTTACAACACAGTTCTAAAGATTAGTGATATATCAGATATATCAGATTGTAGGTGGGGTTTTTTACCCTTTGCGTTCATATTCCGCTGTTTGTTGCATTTCGCTTGATTTTACATCCATCCATCCATTTTCTACCGCTTATTCCCTTTTGGGGTCGCTGGGGGTGCTGGCGCCTATCTCAGCTACAATCGGGCGGAAGGCGGGGTACACCCCGGACAAGTCGTCACCTCATCGCAGGGCCAACACAGATAGACAGACACCATTTACACTCACATTCACACACTAGGGCCAATTTAGTGTTGCCAATCAACCTATCCCCAGGTGCATGTCTTTGGAAGTGGGAGGAAGCCGGAGTACCCGGAGGGAACCCACGCATTCACGGGGAGAACATGCAAACTCCACACAGAAAGATCCTGAGCCTGGATTTGAACCCAGGACTGCACGAACTTTGTACTGTGAGGCAGACGCACTAACCCCTCTGCCACCGTGAAGCCCCTTCGCTTGATTTTAAAATGCGTCAATCGAGAGGGAGTGTGACGTTCATATGTTGTCAATATTCAGCGTTTTATCGTTCATTGTTAATATTGTAAATTGTTAATATTTTTGTCCATGCCCATGGTGATAGAGAATTGTCAGTGGAAATCAAAGTTTCTGTGAAGGGTCTTTTATCCACAATTTAAATTGAGCGTAGAAGTACTTTCTATTTTTTTAAAGGAATAGAAAAAATGTATTTGGGTGCTTCATGGGCACATAACCGGTGTGTAGGTGTCATGATGTTCGCTGGTTGGTCAGGGCTTAATAGTCAATTATCTCAAATAAAATATTCAAAATCATTTATAACCTTGATTTCACTATTTTTCCCTGATTTTTTTTTTCAATCCATACAAATGCTGAACTGTTTTGTAAGAGGGTAAACTTAAACGTAATAATAATTATAACAATGGAGTAGATTTACATTTATTTTGAAGACACTAAATGCACTTTAAATTGACCCTGCATTCTCCAGCATCTACATGCACACCTTACGCAAACACGGTGTTAGCTTTCACTTTTATGCTGATAAGACCCAACTCTACATGCCCATAACGCCCCGTTTACACTAAGGTCATCCAGGGTAAATCCCTCCCAACCTTATCTGTGTCCACACACAAAAATGCCACCGTTTAAGACCCCCTCCCCACTCCGTCCGCAGGCGCAATGCGACCTATTACGCATGCGCAGAAAATGCGCATGTCATAGTCACCTCTAGTGTGGCTTTGTGTGCAATTTCTTAAATGTAACTTATCTGAACAATATTCAGTGTTGTGGTATTTCAATGGACTGGAATCCAGTTGGCTGTGGGGCCCTATTGTAGTGAATCACAACTGAGCAATCATAAATTAATCAAATCTTTAATAAACACGTGAAAGTACACAATGTGACAAAAAACATTGTACAACAATCAATCTAGGGATCTAAATATCTGGTCAGGACACACCTCACTCTTTTGCTTTCACCTTCGTTGTCCATTCGTTTTTGTTCATATACTCGGGACCTTAATGCTGAGTCCGCGACATACATGGCGGACAATTACTGATACTTTCTGCTTTACCAGTCCAAAAGCATTCGCCGTTTTCCGTAGTCTTCCCTCGACGGCCAGGTAATACAAAGCACACGCTACCTTTTTTATCACATCGTTGACTCTCTTTCGACAAACGGACAAAGTTTTTCGCTAAGTAGAATCACAGCTGGCCTCGGCATTCAAATGTTCTCTTGCCGCGTCGTATCCGAAATAGCAGCAATTGCTTTCTCTTAAGGTGGCCTAGTGGTTAGAGTGTCCGCCATAAGATCGGTAGGTTGGGAGTTCAAACCCCGGCCGAGTCATGCCAAGGACTATAAAAAAAATGGGACCCATTGCCTTCTGCTTGGCACTCAGCATCAAGGGTTGGAATTGGGGGTTAGATCACCATAAACGATTCCCGGGCGCGGTAGCCATTGCGTTGATGCCAAAATGGATTCAACGTAAATTAATACTTTACACTTGTTCATTAAAAAATCTAGTTTTATAAGACTCCAGCATCTACATCTATCAGCTGCAATCGATCAAAAGTTAACAGGATTGTGTCTTGTCAAATCAAAAATAATCTTAGACACTTTTGCAACAAAATGTGTTTAAATAGGTGAATGTTCATTGCTTCTGATTATTGAAAAAAGATTTAGCTGTTGAGAAGGTAAAGAAACAAACACCACAATCGGGGTTGTTGTACATTTTTCCACATGACCCAAAGCTCTACCCAACAATTATTGTATTATTAGGACTATAAACAGCACTTAAAATCCTTTAATTTTTTCCAAAATCGACAGTGCGCCTTATAATCCAGTGCGCCTAATGTACGGCATAATTCTGGTTGTGCTTACTAGAGGTGGGTAGTAACGCGCTACATTTACTCCGTTACATTTACTTGAGTAACTTTCGGGATAAATTGTACTTCTACGAGTAATTTTTATGTAACATACTTTTACTTTTACTTGAGTATATTTATAGAGAAGAAACGCTACTTTTACTCCGTTCCATTTATCTACATTCAGCTCGTTACTCGCTACTTTTTTTAATCGATCTATTAATGTTTGTTTTGGTTAATGACAGAGCTTCAAAGTAGAATCTACGCATGCCTGCGTTTCACCAATCACATGCAGTCACTGGTGACGTTGGACCAATCAAACAGAGCCAGGCGGTCACATGACCCAATTTAAACAGGTTAAAAAACTTATTGGGGTGTTACCATTTAGTGGTCAATTGTACGGATTATGTACTGTACTGTGCAATCTACTGATAAAAGTTTCAATCAATCAATTAATCAATCAAAAGTGTAAAGGAAAAAAGACACTTTTTATTTCAACCGTACTTCCCGCCACAAGCCTAAAGACTGATCGCACAGTTCCTGTCTTCACAATAAAAGCGCCGCTCCATCGCGCCTGCGCTAACAAAATAAGAGTCTCCGAAAGCCAGCGCAAACAAGCTAGCAAGCTACGGAGTTTGCCGCCAATGTATTTCTTGTAAAGTGTATAAAAACGAATATGGAAGCTGGACAAATAAGATGCCAAAAACCAACGACTTTCATGTGGTATTAGACAGAAAAGAGGAACTTTTTTTCTCCTCCATTTGAAAACGTGAACGTCTGATTCCAATCAATGCAAGTCATCAGAATCAGGTAATACACCAACTTATATTCTTGTCTTCATGAAATATAGGAATCTATATGTTAAACATGCATGTATATTCATTAAAACACCTTCAACATGTGAACAAAAACGGCAAAAATAAATTAATATAAATTATATACTGTATATATAAATGTATATATATATTTAATATATATATATATATATACATGATATGTGTGTATATGTATAGATGAGGTAGATCACCTCGACTTGGTCATTTACTAAGTAATTGATAAACGTTGAAAAACTTATTGGGGTGTTACCATTTAGTGGTCAATTGTACGGAATATGTACTGTACTGTACAATCTACTAATATATGTTTTAATCAATCAATCAATCAATCAAATCAATGAATGCCTACTGAGGCTATGGTGCTGTTAAGTTATTGTGGCTCAATGTGCCATTTTTTAAATTTTATTTTAATGTACTATTATTTAATATATATTATTGTTTTAGTTGCTTAAGAGATGTTCCTGGCTCTGAATTTGCTCATTGCTATTTTTATGTTTTTGTGCATTATTTGTTGCCGTAATCAGGTTACTCATCAGTTACTCAGTACTTGAGTAGTTTTTTCACAACATACTTTTTTACTTTTACTCAAGTAAATATTTGGGTGACTACTCCTTACTTTTACTTGAGTAATAAATCTCTAAAGTAACTGTACTCTTACTTGAGTACAATTTCTGGCTACTCTACCCACCTCTGGTGCTTACTGACCTGGAAGCAATTTTAGCTTTGTACATAGTGTAATGATAAGTGTGACCAGTAAATGGCAGTCATACATAAGAGATACACATAGACTGCAATATGGTGGCAGTAAACAACACCAAAACTTTAAATGTTCCATTGGAAATATAGAACATTACACACGGAGCTCAAAAATCTGTCAAAATGTTATTAGTACGACTTTGTCTATGAATTTTCTTGATGAATTGTTGGTGCATTAAACATGAGTATTATTATGGTGCGTGTGTATGAAGACCACAAAATAGCACCTAATAGTAAACGTTTTACCTGGCGTTTTGTTTCGCAATATTATGCAAAACCAACTTTTCTTCCCTTCTGGTACCTGTGTATTCGGGATCTGCATAAGTCCTGAAAATGTGCAATCGTGCGCCATTGTAGTCTGACACCGTAGTCATAAACTTCTTCTTTTTCTCTACATTCTTATGTGGCATTCATCTTACGCTGTTGCCATTTGTAATATAAAGTAGCGTAAAGATCTTACTTATATCTGTTAGTAGACCAGCTATCAAAGCGCTAAAAACTGTAGTGGGTTTACATAATTCACCCACGGAACTTTAGTTTTAGGGGGTTCCGGTCGGACAGTTTTTGACGGGACACATTTTCGGCGTTGATGTTGCATTATTGAGTCACTGATGAGAAGATGCTGCTCCGTTATTGATTCAAGTAAAGTCTGAATGTCATTCAAACAGTTAGGTCCATCTTTTGACACTTCTTCCACTCTCGTCTTTGCATGCTACACCGCTACAACAAAGATGACGGGGAGAAGACGCTGGCGAAGGTGAGCCATGTAAATAAGATCGCCCACAAAACGGCGCATCCTGAAGAGACACTCAGAAAGCTAGTTGAAAATAGTCTGTAAAACATAATCTATGCAACACTTTCACCAAAGAACCCCCATCACATGTTAAGTGGATCACAAGATAGTGTTTTAAGACTAGAACTACCACAGAGGGGGCAATCGACCTTTTTACCTAAAAGACCCACAAGAGGGTCATTTGACCCTTTGGACCCCCTGCGGACACTCCTTTTGTTGTGGAAATGTGGCTGTTAGCAGCTCACAGCTGTCCCTTGAGTCACAGAGTCGCTTGAGCCTGTGTGGGGAAGGCGACCCCAAGGCAAGCTTTTAGTATTGAGGTACTAAATGTAAGCTGATTGTGTTAACTGTAGGATACTTGTACATAGCCATTTGCAAGGATGTACTAAATGATTGAGACATGTACAAAAGCATTTGAAATTTGATGAAAGCAATGATAAATGCCATTCTGTTGTGAGGAACCGCAAATTAGTTTTGGTATTTGTCCATGTTTTGAGACTGACATCTCAGTTTCAAGAAATGAGCCAAACCAATGGAGAAAAACTGTAACACACTGTCCGCCAAACTGTGCTATCTGTCTTTGCTGCTGATATCTTCATGCAAGTTGCTATTTACCTGTGGTGATTTTGGAGGATGACAGCCCTTGGGAAGAAGCTGTCTGTCCCTGTTTGTCTTGGCTGTTACCAATGTAAGGTGTGACCCCCCCCCCCCCCCCCCAATCACACGGCCCCTAACAGCCTTATTACCATAACAAAATGAGTGATTAGTGTATTCGGTAAAAGCCGCCGGGTCAAATGACCCCTCTCTGGTACTTCTAGGTAGGCAGAAAAATCCTGGTAGTTTTAGTGTTAAATTTAGACAAAAAATCATTATATGACCACTTTAATGCGCTTAATAATCCGGTGTGTCTTTTGTATAAAAAAAAAGACCTGAATAGACCCGCTTATCTGCAGTGCGCCTTTTAGCCTTTTAATCCCGTGGGCCCTTTGGTCCGAAATATATTATAGTGAAAAATGCCAGCAACAGGCTTTGATACGCTGCCTACATATGGGAAACAACCAGCTCCAAAAGACAAATGTGAAGTAATTAGAATTATAGATAAAGAAAGGGCATACAATCCATCCCTGTTTGATTTTCTGATATAAGACAACAATCATTACCTTGTATTTGGATTGGTTTTCAGACTTTTTAAAACCAGCTCCACTACCCTGAGAGCGCTTCATCACCTCCTTAATGAAGTTGACCAACTGCTGAGTTCCTCCCAGAATGTCTACTCCTTCTAAACTAGGTCCCTGACTCTAAAATGCCCGCCAAATCTCCGTAGGTGCGACCACTACTTCCGAGCCATCTTTTTGTCCGACATCAGCAGAATGACCACGACGCGCCTAACGCATAAATGCCTGACAATTTATTATTCTCACACCCTGGGACAAACTGTCCAGCCGGGCTAGGACAATGCCCTGCATGTTTAGCAAATGCTCCATCTGGGAAGTCAGAAACATGCAGCGTTTCTGAGGAGAGGAAGAGAAAGAAGCTCGGCATTTGTCCAATCCATTGTAAGAGGGCTTTTTTCCATCTGACTTCTGACCAAGATTAGGGTTGGGATCGTACATTTTGGCTAAAGAGTTGACCAGGCTTGAGCTCTTGACTGATTTTTAATCGACCTCTAACTAATACAATTCTGTCAATCATGCAAATAAAAAAAGAAAAATGAGTAAATGGTGAAGAAAGCTTCCCCACAACATTGTAGTTCAGAATCTAATTTTAAGATTAGCAAAATTAAAGTGCAGCTCCCTGGGAATGTTAGCGAAAGGGTGGACACTGATAAGGGCAAGGCTCCAGTGTGCAGCTCAGGATTCATGGAGGCTTATGGAATGTTGCTGGAGATTACAATGTGACATTTGAGATGGCTCAGAGCCATTTCAATAGGTGTTGACATCTCAAGAATCTGGGACTGAAACACATCTCTATACCAAGTATGACCATTACATGTACAACCAATCAAAAACAAACAACTCAGTGCAAACACCTAAAACTTTGAGATATTAAACGGTGATAAAATCTGCAGTATAGTCAAAGTTAACGAGGAAAGGGGTGACCGGCGCAAGGATAATGCACTTTCTCCGCCATTCAGACCTTTGTCACAACTACAGTATAAAAAATGTAAACAATTTACATCATGGATTTTTGTTTGAATGGAAGAAAGTGGATTGCACATCAACCTCACAGATAGAGGAGTCTGAGCTCAAATCTAATGGCTGACCTTTCTTTGTTAAATGTATGTGAGGAGGTATCAGAAACTTCGTATTTTCTTTGTGTCCTTGCAAAGTGGACACAAACTCTTGTGTTCACTTTGCAAGAAGACAAAGAAAATACGAAGTTTCTGATAAAAGATACCTAAGAAGTTGGTGTTACCATTGACACGTCAGAATTGTTGCTATAGGTATGAAGTGAATTATGTTCCGACAGAATTCAAAGAATTTACTGAAACACAAGTTTAGTTTTCAAATCTGGAGGCCGGCTTCAATTTTCCACTTTTCGGTGGATGCGAAAAAAGTATCGAAGCCTACAAACTGACATCCCTGCTACCATCAATGGGAAAAAAATGACCTTTAGTCTAACCCTCACACGGTTCCTGTTACAGAGAAGATGTCAGTTATCAGGTTTAACACTCATATATCTCAGGTACTTTCTTGTGGGCAGAGGTGACAATGATCAAGCACAGTGTGTGGGTAGAGACATGAGTTAGAAATACCCTGCAGAAATACTTAACATGCTTCTTCACAAATTAGGAAAAGTTTTCACCATATCTGTTGATATTGTTTAATTAAGATGTTCCCAGAAATTCTCCCCAAAATCCAACCTAACGGAAAAATGCAATCTTATCAAAGTACGCCAAATAATTAGTTAATTGATGAATCTATGTGTTTTTGTACTGTACCACAGATTGCCAGAGGTGGGTAGTAACGCGCTACATTTACTCCGTTACATCTACTTGAGTAACTTTTGGGATAAATTGTACTTCTAAAAGTAGTTTTTATGAAACATACTTTTACTTTTACTTGAGTATATTTATAGAGAAGAAACACTACTTTTACTCCGCTCCATTTATCTGCAATCAGCTCGCTACTCGCTACTATTTTTTTTATCGATCTGTTAATGCACGCTTTGTTTGTTTTGATTTTGTCAGACACGCATTTAAAGCAGGAACTACGCATGCCTGCGTTTCACCAATCAAATGCAGTCACTGGTGACGTTGGACCAATCAAAAAAAACCAGGTGGTCACGTGACCGGCACAAGTCGAATCCGACCTAAAAAAGTAGAAAAACTTATTGAGGTGTTACTATTTAGTGGTCAATTGTACAGAATATGTACTGTACTGTGCAATCTACTAATAAAAGTTTCAATCAATCGATCAAAAGTGTAAAGGAAAAAAGACACATTTTATTTAAACTGTACTTCCCGTCAAAAGCCTAAAGACTGATCGCACAGTTCCTGTCTTCACAATAAAAGCGCCGCTCCATCGCGCCTCCATCCATCCATTTTCTACCGCTTATTCCCTTTTGGGGTCACAGGGGGTGCTGGCGCCTATCTCAGCTACAATCGGGCGGAAGCTACAATCCATCGCGCCTGCGCTAACAAAATAAGGGTCTACGAAAGACAGCGCAAACAAGCGAGCAAGCTACGGCGTTTGCCGCCAATTTATTTCTTGTAAAGTGTATAAAAATGAATATGGAAGCTGGACAAATAAGATGCCAACAACCAACGACTTTCATTTGGTATTAGACAGAAAAGAGGAACTTTTTTTCTCCTCCATTTGAAAATGTGGACATTATCAGCACTATACTGTCTGATTCCAATCAATACAAGTCATCAGAATCAGGTAATACACCAACTTATATTCTTGTCTTTATGAAAGATAGGAATCTATATGTTAAACATGTATGTATATTCATTAAAACACCTTTAACATGTCAACAAAAACGGCAAAATAAATAACTATAAATTATATACTGTATATATATATATATATATATATATATATATATATATATATATATATATATATATGATATGTGTGTGTATGTATATGTATATATGAGGTAGATCACCTCGACTTGGTCATGTATTAAGTAATTGATTAACGTACAAAAACATATTGGGGTGTTACCATTTAGTGGTCAATTGTACAGAATATGTACTGTACTGTGCAATCTACTAATACAAGTTTCAATCAATCAATCAATCAATCAATAAATGCCTACTGAGCCTATGGTGCTGTTAAGTTATTGTGGCTCAATTTGCCTTAATTTTTTATTTTAATGTATTATTATTTAATATATATTATTGTTTTAGTTGCTTAAGAGATATTCCTGGCTATTAATTTGCTCATTGCAATTTTTATGTTTTTGTGCATTACTTGTTGCCATAATCATTAAACGAACAGGTTACTCATCAGTTACTCAGTACTTGAGTAGTTTTTTCACAACATACTTTTTACTTTTACTCAAGTAAATATTTGGGTGACTACTCCTTACTTTTACTTGAGTAATAAATCTCTAAAGTAACTGTACTCTTACTTGAGTACAATTTCTGGCTACTCTACCCACCTCTGCAGATTGCGGTACCTCACAAGTACATCACTTACTTTGTACCAATTTCATTACAGAATGCCTACTCAAAATTGAACACTACAGGACTGAAATTGTACAACTTGTACTCTCCACTGAAAAACAATCCATTTCCAAAATCATTGTATCATTCCTCGACTCAATCCTTGTCTGAGGCATCTTGAGTGGCGACAGATTGGGGAGCTGTGATACACTGATACAAATTTGATAATGTACTGTAAAATTTTAAAGCAGAACATGATGCCCTCCATTAGGAAGCGAGGCCAGATGGCAGATTTCAAACATGATACTGACCATAAACACCTCACCTTCACAGTAATGTCGCCACAATTTCTTTAGACCTGAATCCATTTGAGCACCTATGGAGGCAACCTTACGGTTTCCAACGTGTGCCAACTCTAGGATATCATCGTGGAGTTGAAATGTGGAATACTGCCTGAGTGTAAAATAAGTGCACTGTGGACCTTACTCCGACAGTACGAACAAGATTCAAGATGCTTTGATGTCTTGTGCACGATAGAAACAGACAAAACTGACGGTTTTTGAAGAAAATGTAAGTGCCTAATCTGATAGACAAACTTTATGAAGCTAGAATAAATTTGAAAAAATGTTTTTTGGAACTTATGCTATGTTCATGTTAAGGAAATGCTTTGCAGTTAGTCTAAATGTGGGTGCTTTCAAGGGAAACCTTAGGGATGCTTTTTCTTTTTTATTCTATATTTTAGTGAATTAAATGTTTTGTAAATTATAGCAGGTTAAATGTTGTGAAATTTAGCCAACTAAATATTGACTGAATTCAAATTATTTTAAAGGACCAAATTTTAGTCAAACTTTTTGGGAAGACTATAGCCAAAAATTCAATTAAACAGTGCTGTGAAAATTAACACTGAAGATTGCATTGAGTTGCGCGACAAAAGTTTTGCACATGTCATATACTGTGGCCAAGGAAATCAATGAGTAAAACAACTTATTTAGTTTATCCATTAATTTTCAGTGGATAGCCACACAACAGCCAAAAGTGTCAGTCAATCATCAAGTTTCAGCTGCATAAATCAGCTTTTGGCGTCCGTGCTATAATTAGTCGGGACACTTAGCAATGTTGTGTTGACATTTTCTAGTACGATATGTAAGTCCCACTAGTACGATATGTTAGTCCCACTAGGGCTCCATGTTTTTCTCTCTCAATTAACCTGCTCTTGCGTTAAGATGTTATGTTCTGCATGTATTCCTTTTTGTTGGGGTTACTACCATAGTAGCAGAGGTGGGTAGAGTAGTCAGAAATTGTACTCAAGTAAGAGTACAGTTACCTTAGAGATTTATTACTCAAGTAAAAATAAGGATTACCACCCAAATATTTACTTGAGTAAAAGTATGTTGTGAAAAAAACTACTCGAGTACTGAGTAACTGATTAGTAACCTGATTACGGCAAAAAATAATGCACAAAAACATAAAAATAGCAATGAGCAAATTCAGAGCCAGGAATATCTCTTAAGCAACTAAAACAATATTATATATTAAATAATAGTACATTAAAACAAAATTAAAAAAATGGCACATTGAGCCACAATAACTTAACAGCACCATAGCCTCAGTAGGCATTCATTGATTTGATTGATTGATTGATTGATTGATTGATTGATTGATTAAAACATGTATTAGTAGATTGCCCAGTACAGTACATATTCCGTACAATTGACCACTAAATGGTAACACCCCAATAAGTTTTTCAACGTTTATCAATTACTTAGTAAATGACCAAGTCGAGGTGATCCACCTCATATATACATATACATACACACACAAATCATTTATACACATGCATATCATATATATATATATATATATATATATATATATATATATATATATATATATACACATACATATCATATATATATATATATATATATATATATATATATATATATATATATATATATATATATATATATATATATATATATATATATATAATCTACATTTATTTATTTTGCCGTTTTTGCTCACATATTGAAGGTGTTTTAATGAATAAACATGCATGTTTCACATATAGATTCCTATCTTTCATGAAGACAAGAATATAAGTTGGTGTATTACCTGATTCTGATGACTTGCATTGATTGGAATCAGACGTTCACGTTTTCAAATGGAGGAGAATAAAAGTTCCTCCTTTCTGTCTAATACCACATGAAAGTCGTTGGTTTTTGGCATCTTATTTGTCCAGCTTCCATATTCGTTTTTATACACTTTACAAGAAATACATTGGCGGCAAACTCCGTGGCTTGCTAGCTTGTTTGCGCTGGCTTTCGGAGACTCTTATTTTGTTAGCGCAGGCGCGATGGAGCGGCACTTTTATTGTGAAGACAGGAACTGTGCGATCAGTCTTTAGGCTTATGACGGGAAGTACGGTTGAAATAAAAAGTGTCATTTTTCCTTTACACTTTTGATTGATTGATTGAAACTTTTATAAGTAGATTGCACAGTACAGTACATATTCCGTACAATTGACCACTAAATGGTAACACACGAATACGTTTTTTAACTTGTTTAAGTCGGGTCATGTGACCGCCTGGCTCTGTTTGATTGGTCCAACGTCACCAGTGACTGCATGTGATTGGTGAAACGCAGGCATGTGTAGATTGTACTTTGAAGCTCTGTCATTAACCAAAACAAACATTAATAGATCGATAAAAAAAAAAAAGTAGCGAGTAGCGAGCTGAATGTAGATAAATGGAACGGAGTAAAAGTAGCATTTCTTCTCTATAAATATACTCAAGTAAAAGTAAAAGTAAGTTGCATAAAAACTACTCATAGAAGTACAATTTATCCCAAAAGTTACTCAAGTAAATGTAACGGAGTAAATGTAGCGCGTTACTACCCACCTCTGCATAGTAGGACTACAATAGTGTCCTGATTCTCCAACACCGGAAGTAGGTTTTGTTGACCCGGGTGATTTGCCCAAGAGTCAACAATACTGGAACGATACAAAGTACATGGTATTGGAAAATAAACCACACATTATTATCTCTGTAGCTGCACATGGTTTGATAATATCTGTTTACAGGTACTTGTGTCACTATTGGCTGATGACAGTCTGTATCAACACAGTTCAGTCCCCGTCATAATTATCATGCAACTCACTTATACAACGCTAAGGGTGGAAACTAAAACATTCCTATAAAAGGAGCTGAGTGCACGGCGCCGGCAACGTGTGTGCGCGCGCATGTGTGCGTGTCTCTGTGTGTGTGCATGCACCTTTGTGTGTGCACGTGTATGTGACTGTGTGTTATATTTTTAAAATGGAGCATGGAAATGCATTAGTAAAACATTCAAATACAAATTAAACATAGTTCAATTTTGGTCATAATCCACCGACTTGTGGAAGTGAATCACAACACCAAACGTTCACTTCCTGTCACTCCCTTGAAACCGAGTGGGAAATCGGTACAGAGCCTTCATTTTGGTACAGTTGCTCTCGTTTCATGCTAAGTTAATTAATTAACTCATATTATGTTTTGCATGCGGTGAATGTTCATATTCATAATGGAGAAAGCAAACCACCAAGTTTAATTAAATATTGGTGTTTCAGTTCGAGCACATAATAAGATAAGGCCCCTTAATTTGACATTTGCATGGGGATTGGATCACTTCTCGTAGGAAAGAGGCCCAATTGGGACTTTGGAATGCAAAAGAGATAGCCCTATCCTTGAGAAGAGACTACCTGTCTACCTCAACGCCAGCATTCAAATTATGACTTAACACTAAAACTACCACGGAGGGGTCAATTGACCTTTTTACCTAAAAGACCCACGGAGGGGTCAATTGACCTTTTTACCTAAAAGACCCACAAGAGGGTCATTTGACCCTTTGGACCCCCTGCGGACACTCCTTTTGTTGTGGAAATGTGGCTGTTAGCAGCTCACAGCAGTCACTTGAGTCACAGAGTCGCTTGAGCCTGTGTGGGGAAGGGGACCCCAAGGTAAGCTTTTAGTATTGAGGTACTAAATGTAAGCTGATTGTGTTAACTGTAGGATACTTGTACATAGCCATTTGCAAGGATGTACTAAATGATTGAGACATGTACAAAAGCATTTGAAATTTGATGAAAGCAATGATAAATGCCATTCTGTTGTGAGGAACTGCAAATTAGTTTTGGGATTTGTCCATGTTTTGACAATGACATCTCAGTTTCAAGAAATGAGCCAAACCAATGGAGAAAAACTGTGACACACTGTCCGCCAAACTGTGCTATCTGTCTTTGCTGCTGATATCTTCATGCAAGTTGCTATTTACCTGTGGTGATTTTGGAGGCTGACAGCCCTTGGGAAGAAGCTGTCTGTCCCTGTTTGTCTTGGCTGTTACCACTGTAAGGTGTGACCCCCTCACCCTTCACCCCACACACGGCCCCTAACAGCCTCATTACCATAACAAAATGAGTGATTAGTGTATTCGGTAAAAGCCGCCGGGTCAAATGGCCCATCTCTGGTACTTCTAGGTAGGCAGAAAAATCCTGATAGTTTTAGTGTTAAAGCAGTTGTTTTCCAGACGCTTACACACAGACATCTCCTTTTATGGTCAGGATGTGCTCACCTGACTTAGCACACACACAGAGAGAGAGGAAGGAGGAATATATAACTGATGGTTTGGCTTTTCCAAGTTAGGAGAGACACATTTTTTAACTTGGCCCCCTCCAGGTACTGTAGTCCTGTATAATGACGCTCGCTTGTAAATGAGCAACTTTTTGTTCAGTAAAGCATCTCCAACGTCTTTTTTGATCCAGCTGCACTGCCGTGTCGCCCTTCTGCCTGGGAGAATATGACAAGACTAGAAATACACATACCATGTTAGTAGGTATACATGTATTCTTTACACCCCTGATTTATATTTAGGACTGTCAAATGTATTTAAACAAATACTGATTCATTATCTTGTACATAGGATTAATCGTGATCTATCACCAATTGCAACGACGTCTGAAATATGCCCATTTTCACTGTGTTATATAAATGGAACGATCTGTGACTCCATCCATCCATCCATCTTCTTCCGCTCATCCGAGGTCGGGTCGCGGGGGCAACAGCCTAAGCAGGGAAACCCAGACTTCCCCTTTCCCCAGCCACTTCGTCTAGCTCTTCCCGGGGGATCCCGAGGCGTTCCCAGGCCAGCCGAGAGACATAGTCTTCCCAACGTGTCCTGGGTCTTCCCCGTGGCCTCCTACCGGTTGGACGTGCCCTAAACACCTCCCTAGGGAGGCGTTCGGGTGGCATCCTGACCAGATGCCCGAACCACCTCATCTGGCTCCTCTCAATGTGAAGGAGCAGCGGCTTTACTTTGAGTTCCTCCCGGATGACAGAGCTTCTCACCCTATCTCTAAGGGAGAGCTCCGCCACACGGCGGAGGAAACTCATTTCGGCCGCTTGTACCCGTGATCTTATCCTTTCGGTCATGACCCAAAGCTCATGACCATAGGTGAGGATGGGAACGTAGATCGACCGGTAAATTGAGAGCTTTGCCTTCCGGCTCAGCTCCTTCTTCACCACAACGGATCGGTACAACGTCCGCATTACTGAAGACGCCGCACCGATCCGCCTGTCGATCTCACGATCCACTCTTCCCTCACTCGTGAACAAGACTCCTAGGTACTTGAACTCCTCCACTTGGGGCAGGGGCTCCTCCCCAACCCGGAGATGGCGCTCCACCCTTTTCCGGGCGAGAACCATGGACTCGGACATGGAGGTGCTGATTCTCATTCCGGTCGCTTCACACTCGGCTGCAAACCGATCCAGCGAGCGCTGAAGATCCCGGTCAGATGAAGCCATCAGGACCACATCATCTGCAAAAAGCAGAGACCTAATCCTGCGTTCACCAAACCGGAACCCCTCAACGCCTTGACTGCGCCTAGAAATTCTGTCCATAAAAGTTATGAACAGAATCGGTGACAAAGGACAGCCTTGGCGGAGTCCAACCCTCACTGGAAATGTGTTCCACTTACTGCCGGCAATGCGGATCTATGACTCAATTACTGTATATGTACATGTTGCATTTTTAGTATATTTATTAACAGGTTCAAACAAAATAAATCCAAATCCAGTTAAAACACACTTAAAATCCATAATGTAATAATGTCTCTTGCGTGTCTCTCTGAAATTCCTCAAAAACGGGCTGTAGGCTGGAGGAATAAAAACAAAAGTACAGTAAGAATGGTAATCCTAAGAGATATCAGTTTTTTTATAAAACACAATAAATTTGGCAAGTCGAACACATTTCCAGGGAGAGTTGGACTCCGCCAAGGCTGTCCTTTGTCACCGATTCTGTTCATAACTTTTATGGACAGAATTTCTAGGTCAAGGCGTTGAGGGGTTCCGGTTTGGTGACCGCAGGATTAGGTCTCTGCTTTTTGCAGATGATGTGGTCCTGATGGCTTCATCTGACCGGGATCTTCAGCTCTTACTGGATCGGTTTGCAGCCGAGTGTGAAGCGACCGGAATGAGAATCAGCACCTCCAAGTCCGAGTCCATGGTTCTCGCCCGGAAAAGGGTGGAGTGCCATCTCCGGGTTGGGGAGGAGACCCTGCCCCAAGTGGAGGAGTTCAAGTACCTAGGAGTCTTGTTCACGAGTGAGGGAAGAGTGGATCGTGAGATCGACAGGCGGATCGGTGCGGCGTCTTCCGTAATGCGGACGTTGTACCGATCCGTTGTGGTGAAGAAGGAGCTGAGCCGGAAGGCAAAGTTCTCAATTTACCGGTCGATCTACGTTCCCATCCTCACCTGTGGTCATGAGCTTTGGGTCATGACCGAAAGGATAAGATCACGGGTACAAGCGGCCGAAATGAGTTTCCTCCGCCGTGTGGCGGGGCTCTCCCTTAGAGATAGGGTGAGAAGCTCTGCTATCCGGGAGGAACTCAAAGTAACGCCGCTGCTCCTTCACATCGAGAGGAGCCAGATGAGGTGGTTCGGGCATCTGGTCCCTAGGGAGGTGTTTAGGGCACGTCCAACCGGTAGGAGGCCACAGGGAAGACCCAGGACACGTTGGGAAGACTATGTCTCCCGGCTGGCCTGGGAATGCCTCGGGATCCCCCGGGAAGAGCTAGACAAAGTGGCTGGGGAAAGGGAAGTCTGGGTTTCCCTGCTTAGGCTGTTGCCCCCGCGACCCGACCTCGGCTAAGCGGAAGAAGATGGATGGATGGATGGATGGATGGATGGATTTTTTTTCTTTTCTTTTTTTACAAATATATGCCGACATATTCATTATAAAGTGGCCCGAATATGACTTTAAGTAAATAATCATATAATCTGTCATTATTCACTCAAAAACGCCACTTCCTATTAATGAGAAAAGACGCAAAGAAAAAGGCTCCGCTTCTGCTACCGGAGTTTTTGTTAAGTCTGAAGATTTTGACCACTGATTTGCGATCACAACCAGAGGAGAGTCACCTGGCATCTTCGACCTGATTTTGGTCAGTTGAGAGGCACTGATACGCTGAAATAAGGCAAGTTGGAAGAGGCGTTAGCCTAAAGCCATCGGCGCCTTACCGCAATTCGCAGCAAATTTCTGGCAACCAAAAGCTACGGCGAGTTTACAGCTGTTTTAAAGTGCTTCCAACATCGCAGAGTGATATAAGTTGATAGGCTGACACCTCAAATTGGTATGTGATTGGCGCAAGGTACAAATTTGTTGAAACAAACAAGTTAAAAGTGCAGCAAGTCGCTAAAGCAACTGTCGTTTAAGACATAAGAGGCACTGACGTCATCGACCTTCCGCGATGCCAAAAGCTAAAGGAAAGACTGAAATCAGTAGAAGCATTTAAGTCTCACCTTAAAACTCATTTGTATACTCTAGCCTTTAAATAGACTCCCTTTTTAGACCGGTTGATCTGCCTTTTCTTTTCTTTTTCTTCTATGTCCCACTCTCCCTTGTGGAGGGGGTCCGGTCCGATCCGGTGGCCATGTACTGCTTGCCTGTGTATCGGCTGGGGACATCTCTGCGCTGCTGATCCGCCTCCGCTTGGGATGGTTTCCTGCTGGCTCCGCTATGAACGGGACTCTCGCTGCTGTGTTGGATCCGCTTTGGACTGGACTCTCGCGACTGTGTTGGATCCATTATGGATTGAACTTTCACAGTATCATGTTAGACCCGCTCGACATCCATTGCTTTCCTCCTCTCCAAGGTTCTCATAGTCAACATTGTCACCGACGTCCCACTGGGTGTGAGTTTTCCTTGCCCTTATGTGGGCCTACCGAGGATGTCGTAGTGGTTTGTGCAGCCCTTTGAGACACTAGTGATTTAGGGCTATATAAGTAAACATTGATTGATTGATTGATTGAAATCCCGAAACTTTCGGTGTCAGCTGACACAGGACACAACTGGGAACAAGTTTTGAGACTGGGCACAGGACATGATGGGAATCAAGAAGGGGTACTACAAAAAATACTCCATGAATTTTAAGAAGAAATGAAAGAAGAATGGAAAGAAATGATCGGTGGATGGATATAAGATATGACAGAAATGAAAGAAGAAATTAAAAATGTTTAATATTTCATCATTGATGTATGAACTATCAGACTGCGTGGTGGGTATAGTGGGTTTCAGTAGGCCTTTAAGATAATCTCTTCTCCTCACACACCACTCGTTTTAGGACATCCTTGGTTGAGTTTGCACAACCCCAACATTGACTGGTCACATGGAAAAATTACAGGTTGGAGTGAAAAGTGTCACATTAATTGCCTTCGCTCTGACCTGGTGTCAGTTAAGGATGGTCCCTCTGATCCTCTTGAAATTCCCGACCTGTTGAACATCCCCACATGTTATCACGACGTAGCAGAGGTATTCAGTAAGGATAAAGCCTTAACTGTATCTCCTCACCGCCCATATGATTGCGCCATTGAGCTCCTCCCTGGCGCAACATCGCCCTCGAGCCGTTTGTACAATTTGTCACGCCCGGAGAGGGAAGCGATGGAGAAATATTTAAGCGGGTCTCTGTCAGTGGGCTTAATCCGTCAATCTTCTTCCCCTGTCAATGCAGGATTTTTCTTTGTAGAAAAGAAAGACAAGTTCTTATATCCCTGTATTGATTATCGTGGCCTGAACAACATTAACATCAGAAATAAATATCCCCTACCTTTGCTCACCTCTGCCTTTGATCAATTACAGGGATCTCTAATTTTCACCAAATCAAAACCTGTGCAATGCATACCACCTCGTACGTATTAGAGAAGGTGACGAGTGGAAAACAGCTTTTAACACCCCCATGGGTCATTTTGAATATATATATATATATATATATATATATATATATATATATATATATATATATACCACTACAATAAAGATGACAGGGAGAAGACGCTGCCAGTAAATAAGACCGCCCAGAAAACTGCGCATCCTGAAGTGACTGTCAGAAAGCGGCTTGAAAATGATCTGTAAAAAATAATCTATTCAACATTTTGACCAAAGAACCACCATTACATGTTATGTAGAACACAGGGAAGTGTTTTCAATTTAAAAAATAATAATAATAATATGACTCCTTTAATGCACCCTATAATCTGGTGCGCCTTATATGTGAAAACTGATAGAAAATAGACCATTCATCAGCAGTGAGCCTTATAATCCGGTGCATTTTATGGTCAAGAAAATACAGTAAAACTCATTTAAGGTGGGGGCTGCAAAATATCTTCTCAGGGGCCGCAATTGGCCCGTGGGCCGCATGTTTGAGACAACTGCTTAAAATGAATGCAAAAAAATAAAAAATAAAAAAATGTGTGCACATGCCTATCTGTGCACACGCCTGCTGATCAGCATCTTGAAGTGGTTGGATTACTTCGGCAAAAAATAAGTGCTTTCCAACACAGATTTTACAACATTTGAGAGAAAAAGGCCAAGGTTAACTGCAAAAGTTTACATTTATATTAATTTTGTGCATTCTGTAATAGGACGATTCTCAGGATGAAACACCTTCACTGCTGAATTATGTCAACATTCCACTCCCACTCCAGGGCCTAGGCTAAGACCGATTTTTTATTTTTTTATTTTATTTTAATCTTCTATTTTTTTCTTCCCCCCCCCATATTTTTTGTAAGGGGCGCTGGAAGCCGGCAGACCCGTCAGCGATCCTGTTCTGTCTCCCTGTAATGTCTGTCTGATCTTGAATGGGATTGTGCTGAAAATTGTAATTTTCCTGAAGGAACTCTCCTGACGGAATAAATAAAGTACTATCTAATCTGATCTAATCTAACATTCTAAACTGGCTTACTGTATATTCAACATTCAGTGTAACACAAATGGCACATATGCATTTTTTCGCAGGAGGGGGTGTAGTGCTAGGTGACAGAATCTAGACGTCACAGCTGGTATTATACATGTAATTTAACAACATATTTTCCACTCTTTAGCTTCCATCCATCCATTTTCTACCGCTTATTCTCTTTAGCTTATGCAATAAAAATGAAGGAAATTTTGTAACTTTTCAGATCTCTTAGTTTTTACTTGTCCACCTTCTTTCTCCACTACACGGCCACTTAACATCAGTCGCCGGTCACAAAATTCTCCAAATTGAGGCGGAAAGTAGAGGGGCTCAACTCTGTGGCTTAGAATATGTTTAAAAGTTTCAAATGTCTATGTTGCTTATTATAGTTGAGGTTACTGTGATGTATCCGTTAAACAGTGCTCAATAACGGGGTGGAGCGGTAAATATGTAGGGTCAGGAAAAAACACATAGGCTATTTCATCCCTACAAGCCTGTTTCGCAGGTTCTTCAGGAACTCCCCTAAAGAGCAGGGAAACCTGCGAAACAGGCTTGTAAGGATGATATAGCTTCTGTGTTTTTTCCTGAGGTAACATATGTTGCTTATGATACATACAGTCTGTATACAGTTTTAATTGTACGGTGATTCGTAAAAAAAATTGGCTTTCTAAATGCTTCTCAAGGTGAGATATGGACAGGAGTTCGTATTGCAGGCCTTCAGACAAGTTTAAGACCAGTTGAGACCAACAGCGCATCATAATTAATGCACTAAATCCTTAATTATTCATGTTTGTAGTCAACTTTAATTTCCGATTTGAGGTGTCTGTTTTACCTGAATCCCTGGAGGCGTGGTCCACCGCTTTTTGCTGGAAAATGTCCACAGCCGCAGCCACAAAAAAATGACCACAAGCCACACACACCCTAATATCCATAAATCTTTATCTCTCAGGGAGTTCTTCATTGCTTTGCCGTCCTGCTTGGACCGTGAGTTTTATTTAAGCATCTCAGCTGTCTGTCCTGATAGAGTCTCTGGCAGTCAATAACAACTCGTAGACATCGGGCAACGATATAGACCTCAATGAGAAAATAGAAGGATTCTAGCTAAGCATGTATTCCAAGTGTCTTGCTTGCAAATTTTGGAAAAGAACAGGGGTCTATGCTGTTAAAGACACCCACCCACCTAACCACCCACTCACACTCTGGCCAACTTCCTCACTGCCTCCCACTCCTGGACCTAAAAGGAAAACACGCTGTCTCTGGGACGGGAATGGGACAGGTGGTGTTGAGTTCAGGGTGTCAGTGTGAATCAGATGCCGGCTATCCTTTAACTTCAGACACAGCAGTTGATGTTCGCATGCACGCTTCAAATTATATTTACCAGTCAGTATTTCTAGCTCTCCTTTCCTGGTTAATGACAACTTTGAAGGGCATTGCACAAGTATAACTTGGTAAATTGCATGCAAATAATTGTTTGTGCCACATGTACTGTAGATTGAACTCATTGTCAGCAAAATGTCTGAATGGCTTAAGAGCTCCTCTGTAGAGCAGGAGCAGCAAAAATAGAAGTTGTGCAACAATAATTGCATCTGAAAGGAACAAGTGAGGTTCCTCAAACTACTGTGTTCTGCAAACCAATATTTGTGAATGTGTACAGTGCATTCTTATGGATCTCATGCTTCGCTTTGGCTAATTCAACAGGCTATGAGGACTACAGTTACACAACTTCCCCACTGAATGAGTGCATGACTAAATGTGTTTATACTGCAAATAATTTTGCTGATTTTTAAGCAATTCATAGTTAAACCGTGTCCCTCGGGAAGTCCTGTGGGGAGTGCTCAGAGAGTATGGGGAATCGGACTGTCTTATTGTGGCAGTCCGCTCCCTGTATGATCAGTGTCAGAGCTTGGTCCACATTGCTGGCAGTAAGTCGGACACGTTTCCAGTGAGGGTTGGACTCCGCCAAGGTTGCCCTTTGTCACCGATTCTGTTCATAACTTTTATGGACAGAATTTCTAGGCGCAGTCAAGGCATTGAGGGGTTCCGGTTTGGTGGTCGCGGGATTGGGTCTCTGCTTTTTGCAGACGATGTGGTCCTGTTGGCTTCATCTGGCCGGGATCTTCAGCTCTCACTGGATCGGTTCGCAGCCGAGTGTGAATCGGCCGGAATGAGAATCAGCACCTCCAAATCCGAGTCCATGGTTCTCTCCCGGAAAAGGGTGGAGTGCCATCTCCGGGTTGGGGAGGAGACCCTGCCCCAAGTGGAGGAGTTCAAGTACCTAGGAGTCTTGTTCACGAGTGGGGGAAGAGTGGATCGTGAGATCGACAGGCGGATCGGTGCGGCGTCTTCAGTAATGCGGACGTTGTACCGATCTGTTGTGGTGAAGAAGGAGCTGAGCCGGAAGGCAAAGCTCTCAATTTACCGGTCGATCTACGTTCCCATCCTCACCTATGGTCATGAGCTTTGGGTAATGACCGAAGGGATAAGATCACGGATACAAGCGGCCGAAATGAGTTTCCTCCGCCGGGTGGCGGGGCTCTCCCTTAGAGATAGGGTGAGAAGCTCTGTCATCCGGGAGGAACTCAAAGTAAAGCCGCTGCTCCTCCACATCGAGAGGAGCCAGATGAGGTGGTTCGGGCATCTGGTCAGGATGCCACCCGAACGCCTCCCGAGGGAGGTGTTTAGGGCACGTCCAACCGGTAGGAGGCCACGGGGAAGACCCAGGACACGTTGGGAAGACTATGTCTCCCGGCTGGCCTGGGAACGCCTCGGGATCCCCCGGGAAGAGCTAGACGAAGTGGCTGGGGAGAGGGAAGTCTGGGATTCCCTGCTTAAGCTGCTGCCCCCGCGACCCGATCTCGGATAAGCAGAAGAAGATGGATGGATGGATGGATGGATGGATGGATGGATGGATGGTTGGATGGATGGATGGATGGATGGATGGATGGATGGATGGATGGATGGATGGATGGATGGATGGATGGATGGATGGATGGATGGATGGATGGATGGATGGATGGATGGATGGACAGGAGAAGCGTCTCGCGTGACGTCACGAGTTTGACCCAGCGGTAATACTAAGCATGCGTTAATTATTTTGCGAAGCGAGTTTGACCCGGCAGTAATTTAAGGCAGGTGCATACTATATGCCCGGCGGCAATTCAAGGAAATACGGTACTGTATGTATATATATATATATATATATATATATATATATATATATATATATATATATATATATATATATATGTATATGTATATATATATGTATATAACTGTATATATATGTATATACAGTGTATATATATATGTATATACAGTGTCTATATATATATATATATATGTATATACAGTGTCTATATATATATATATATATGTATATATAGATAGATAGATAGATAGATAGATAGATAGATAGATAGATAGATAGATAGATAGATAGATAGATAGATAGATAGATAGATAGATAGATATACCCGCCCGCAGATACCTTTTTTTTCTCTAAATTTGGCCCCCCGAGTCAAAATAATTGCACAAGCCTGTCTTAAATGTTTATATGAATCCAACTGCAATGCTTTAATTTGGAGCTAAAGTTATTTTTATTTCTGGAATGCTATAATCGGTAAACAGCAGTTAGATAATGTCACTTCCGCTAATTTACTTCTTGTTAGGTGACTTCCAGTGTTGTACCGAAATCTGTTTATTTGTAACTCCAGGGGCGCTGTTCCCATAGCGTTTGTTTGATGGTTAAACGGCAAGGCCAAAGAGGAGGAGAGGAAGAACGCTGGCGTAAAAGGCGTAAACAATCCTTAATGCTAAAACGTCAGTTGTCAGAATTTCAGAATGAATAAATTACACATATTCTTGAAATCAATGACTTACACTCATTATAGTATGAGTCCATTGTATCAGCTGTTGATTCTCTCTCACGCACATACATTTTCCAATATAGATAAGGCTACACATGCACATGTGGTTGTTCTGTTTGTTATGGCTGTATGTTCCCTATTCTTAAGCCAGGCACCTCAATTACTATTTCCTGCCCTTTTTACACACACCCTCCCTTCATCTCCATACACTTTTTCTCATTTGGACCCAGAGAATCAGGACACACTAAGGTTCCATTTTCCGATAAGCCGTGACTTGGCGGTCAGATTTCGAGACCTTACTGTATGTTCCCTATTCTTAAGCCACGCACCTCAAATACATTTTGGAATTCAAATGCAACATACAATCATAACTTATTTTCTAATACAGAAATTAACATGGTATGTTCCTGGCATGCATCACAACTATATCCCTCCTCCTTGGGGTTTCCCACACACAAGCTGTGGTATCATCGCCCGCACTGCTCGCACTGGTTCTGAAATTAATGCATTTGGTCAAATGTATCAGTTCAATGTAAATCAGGGGCGTCACTAGACCTAATACTGTTCTGGGGCACACCTGGGGCACAAATACTTCATGTGAGCGTGCAAAGCGCGCAAGCAAAAACATTTTTTAGCACTTATTTATCATAAAAAATACATAAATAGTGCTTTAAACTATGAAATCATATCAGATTATGTTGTATGGATCTTTGATTAAGCACCTGAAATTAACTAATGTGTGCACTTTTTTACTCCAGACTTCTAAACTGCTACTGGTAAAAGCAAAAAAGGAAGAGCAATGAATCTTATTGAAATATTTATTGCAGTAATCATCTGCAAATTTAACATCTACAAAAGTAAAACAAAAAATAAAGCACCCCTACATCTCTGGGTTCTTTTATATTATCTAAATTCCATTTATGGCAATGTGGCGAATTCGATTTCAGATACGCAAAACTATAAAATATACACAAAACAATAAAGCCACAGTATTAGAATAAATGAACGACTGTTGTGTGTCTGTTCAGGGTATCATTTTCTGAGAAGTAAACTGTAACGTCTCCTTTTCATTTTTGCAAAGTGGTCAATCACTCTGGACAGACATGGAAATATTACAGTAACTGTTATACGGTTGACCAGCGGTTCCCAACTGCTGGGTCGTGACATAAAAGTGGATTGTGTGTCATTTTCAGTGAAGTCAGATGTGTGCATGAAAAAAAAAAAAAAGTTTAGGGAGAAAAAAATTAAATTGTGGCAACAAAACCAGATATTTTTAGCCATTTTTCTAGTGACTATTAGTGAGTATTTTAGCAAAAGGCAAACCGACTAACAAGTTGGAGGAGGACTCAGGACAGACGTAGAAATATATTTTTTTTAAATCTAAATGGGGCAATAAAAACAGGTATTTTCACCCATCTTTCTGAAAAAAAATACAGAAATGTTACTATTTTTGCTGGAAACAAAACCAGATGCTTTAGCTGTAGCCATTTTTCTGGTGACAAAACAAGATTATTTTAGTCAAAGTCACACCGATTAACAAGACAAGTCTACTGTGCTATTTTTCTGTGAAATAAACCTGTTTTAAAAATTTGACTCACGACTTGATGATATGGAAAAATGTTTTCCTTCCTGAAGATAAACCATTTGAGAAGCACTCAACTCACACATGCTTACTCCAAATCATCATTGGTGCAGAACCAGCAGACAATAACCAACATTATGTTTCATGTTCATTGGAAATTCCCCCGACAGCTCGTACAGCAAATGAATATGTTTGTCTTGATACAAGGAATAACGCTAGCTAACTTAGCATCAACTTAAGACAATGATGTTGCCTAGCTAGCTAGGACTTCACTTACATCTCTCATTCCTTGCTTCTTCTCTGCTGCGGGCGATTAACTTTCTTAAATCCGTCTAGGAGTTACAGTTTGAGTCAAATCGAAATCAAAATAATGTAATTAACAAATTGTTGTTGGCTAACGTCACCTACCTCACGCAGTGATTGCATCCTCTCTCTATCTCTTTCTCTCCCTCTCTCTCTCAACAGAAGTCTCGATCCACACGTGAATAAATTACCATATTAATTAGCCATGTGCTCATTGGTGGAGTGAATACAGTAGCAATCAATTACCATACTAAGTAGTATGTGCGCTGTTGTCTATGTTGTGTAGACTTAAAACTCTGAAGCGTTTTTTATTTTTTTTGGTGAAATTTTTACTGGGGCACTGATGATCAACAGTGGGGCACGTGCCCCAGTGAAATATGTCTGGCGACGCCCCTGATGTAAATCAATATGTAAATTGATTAAAAAAATTAGGTCTCTGCTTTTTGCAGATGATGTAGTCCTGATGGTTTCATCTGGCCGGGATCTTCAGCTCTCACTGGATCGGTTCGCAGCAGAGTGTGAAGCAACCGGAATGAGAATCAGCACCTCCAAGTCCGAGTCCATGGTTCTCGCCCGGAAAAGGGTGGAGTGCCATCTCCGGGTTGGGGAGGAGACCCTGCCCCAATTGGAGGAGTTCAAGTACCTAGGAGTCTTGTTCACGAGTGGGGGAAGAGTGGATCGTGAGATCGACAGTCGGATCGGTGCGGCGTCTTCAGTAATGCGGACGTTGTATCGATCCGTTGTGGTGAAGAAGGAGCTGAGCCGGAAGGCAAAGCTCTCAATTTACCGGTCGATCTACGTTCCCATCCTCACCTATGGTCATGAGCTTTGGGTCATGACCGAAAGGATAAGATCACGGGTACAAGCGGCCGAAATGAGTTTCCTCCGCCGTGTGGCGGGGCTCTCCCTTAGAGATAGGGTGAGAAGCTCTGCCATCCGGGAGGAACTCAAAGTAAAGCCGCTGCTCCTTCACATCGAGAGGAGCCAGATGAGGTGGTTTGGGCATCTGGTCAGGATGCCACCCGAACGCCTCCCTAGGGATGTGTTTAGGGCACGTCCAGCTGGTAGGAGGCCACGGGGAAGACCCAGGACACGTTGGGAAGACTATGTCTCCCGGCTGGCCTGGGAACGCCTCGGGATCCCCCGGGAAGAGCTAGACGAAGTGGCTGGGGAGAGGGAAGTCTGGGCTTCCCTGCTTAGGCTGCTGCACCCGCGACCTGACCTCGGATAAGCGGAAGATGATGGATGGATGGATATTTATTGATATAAATCAATATCAGTATGTCAATATCAATTGGCTTCTTTCAGTGTTAAACAAATGTTGCAAGGGAAAATATGTTGGAAGGTGGGCTTCAAACTGGATGAAGCCAAAAGTTTCAAGTACCTTAGTACGGCGCCACCTCCTGTCAATAGTGTGAAATGCCATAAGCTTACGCCTAGTTGGCTGGGCAAAACGACGACGGGCTTATCGGAAAATGTAAGCCTAGTGCGTCCTGATTATGTGGGTCAAAATGAAAAAAAGTGTATGGAGATGAAGGGAGGGGGTGTGTAAAAAGGGCAGGAAATTGTAATTGAGGTGCCTGGCTTAAGAATAGGGAACATACAGCCATAACAAACAGAACAACCATTGAAGCATTTAAGTCTCACCTTAAAACTCATTTGTATACCCTAGCCTTTAAATAGACTCCCTTTTTCGACCAGTTGATCTGCCGTTTCTTTTCTTTTTCCCCTATGTCCCACTCTCCCTTGTGGAGGGGGTCCGGTCCGATCCAATCCGGTGGCGATGTACTGCTCGCCTGTGTATCGGCTGGGGACATCTCTGCGCTGCTGATCCGCCTCCGCTTGGGATGTTTTCCTGCTGGCTCCGCTGTGAACGGGACTCTCGCTGCTGTGGTGGATCCGCTTTGAACTGGACTCTTGCGACTGTGTTGGATCCATTATGGATTGAACTTTCACAGTATCATGTTAGACCCGCTCGACATCCATTGCTTTCCTCCTCTCCAAGGTTCTCATAGTCATCATTGTCACCGACGTCCCACTGGGTGTGAGTTTTCTTTGCCCTTATGTGGGCCTACCGAGGATGTCGTAGTGGTTTGTGCAGCCCTTTGAGACACTAGTGATTTAGGGCTATATAAGTAAACATTGATTGATTGATTGAACGACCGCATGTGCATGTGTAGCCTTATCTATATTGGAAAATGTATGTGTGTGAGAGAGAATCAACAGCTGATACAATGGACTCATACTATAATGAAAGCAAGTCATTGATTTCCTGAATATTTGTAATTTATTAATGCTGAAATTCTGACAACTGACGTTTCAGCATTAAGGATAGTTTACGCCATTTATGCAAGCGTTCTTCTCCTCCTCCTCTTTGTCTTTGTCGTTTAACCATCAAACGAACGCCATGGGAACATCGCCCCCTGGAGTTACACATTCCGATGGGTAACAGATTTCGGTACAACACCGGTATTCGTTCGAAAGCAAGTCGTACATGTTGCGGTCTTCTGTAGTAGTTTATGTTGCCATCCTACACAAAGCATTGCTGGCAGTAAGTCGGACACGTTTCCAGTGAGGGTTGGACTCCGCCAAGGTTGCCCTTTGTCACCGATTCTGTTCATAACTTTTATGGACAGAATTTCTAGGCGCAGTCAAGGCATTGAGGGGATCCGGTTTGGTGGCCACGGGATTAGGTCTCTGCTTTTTGCAGATGATGTAGTCCTGATGGCTTCATCTGGCCGGGATCTTCAGCTCTCACTGGATCGGTTCGCAGCCGAGTGTGAAGCGACCGGAATGAGAATCAGCACCTCCAAGTTCGAGTCCATGGTTCTCGCCCGGAAAAGGGTGGAGTGCCATCTCCGGGTTGGGGAGGAGACCCTGCCCCAAGTGGAGGAGTTCAAGTACCTAGGAGTCTTGTTCACGAGTGGGGGAAGAGTGGATCGTGAGATCGACAGGCGGATCGGTGCGGCGTCTTCAGTAATGCGGATGTTGTATCGATCCGTTGTGGTGAAGAAGGAGCTGAGCCGGAAGGCAAAGCTCTCAATTTACCGGTTGATCTACGTTCCCATCCTCACCTATGGTCATGAGCTTTGGGTCATGATCGAAAGGATAAGATCACGGGTACAAGCGGCCGAAATGAGTTTCCTCCGCCGTGTGGCGGGGCTCTCCCTTAGAGATAGGGTGAGAAGCTCTGCCATCCGGGAGGAGCTCAACGTAAAGCCGCTGCTCCTCCACATCGAGAGGAGCCAGATGAAGTGGTTCGGGCATCTGGTCAGGATGCCACCCAAACGCCTCCCTAGGGATGTGTTTAGGGCACGTCCAGCTGGTAGGAGGCCACGGGGAAGACCCAGGACACGTTGGGAAGACTACGTCTCCCGGCTGGCCTGGGAACGCCTCGGGATCCCCCGGGAAGAGCTAGACGAAGTGGCTGGAGATAGGGAAGTCTGGGCTTCCCTGCTTAGGCTGCTGCCCCCGCGACCCGACCTCGGATAAGCGGAAGATGATGGATGGATGGATGGATGGACAAAGCAGCGAAGAAGCAATGCTGTAAGTTGTATTCAACAAGTTAGCAACATGTCAGACACCATAAAAAATGTGTAATAGTGCAGATATGTTGAATAGAATTGTTGACGTGTTCAAGTCATTCAGGCATCGGGAGTCTCCCTCTGCTGGACATTTTGGTACATTACAGTTACATTTTGTATGTCATAGTGGACAATTATGCACAGAGGCAAAAAGTCTGTCTGTGTCTCTTTATTCTTTTCAGTTTTTCACAATTTTGTCTATGAAGAAAGGTCAAAAGTAAATGGTCAAGCTTACAACAACGTTCTCTTCATGCTTGGTGTTGAGTCGGCATTTATACACGTCTCACGTGAACACTAAAATAATTATCAATGACTATTATTGATCAAAAAATAATTGTGCCGGTGGTTCAAAAGACATGACACCGTGTCACATTTGATTTGTTTGGATAGCACCAGTCCAAGCTCACAGACCCTCCCTCCCACCTATGAATCCCATCTGGCTTATGCCCTTGACTCACTGCCAGGTACTTCGGTCTGTGTTTATGTGTGTTTCAAGTGGCAATACAAACATATAACAAATCCAACACCACCCTCTAGTGAGCCTCTCACATTCCTACTAGGGTGGTTTGCGCCAACAGGTGCAGTGCCAAAATAGCAAGCCTTCGGCCTCCCCTGTAAATGTAGGATCAGGACAAATGACCTTGCATTTATAAGACACCAGCTTCTCATAAAGTCATTATGGATTACTTTTTTTTTTTTTTAATGGGATTTACCTGTTGATTGCCTCCTTCCAACTCAATGTGTTTTAGTTCCCAAAAGCAGCGCATGGTTCCCACTTTCTCCAGGTGTCTGTAGAAGGCCAGCCGTCCAAAACGAAGACTGTTGCTACGGTTGCGAATAGACTTCAGCCCCTCCATCTTCTCAACAATGGGAGACATGGGTATGGGGGGAGGTACAGCTGATGTTGGCATATTTCCATTCGTCTTTCCAGACTCCTCGCAATAAATCTTCTTGTCTGACCTGCAATTATAACAAGCCATTACAACCTTAATTTTACAATGTGCACTCAAAATCAAACTGTTTCTCAGCTTTGGGCAATTACCAGCTTCAGCGGTATTCAGTTGTAATAAACATTTACACCACTTGTGGCAGTAAAGACTATCTCAAACAAAGAGAAGACGTCTGGGGCCAGAGTACAGTCATAGATAAGTTTCTTAACACAAAAATTACGACTAAAGTGGTGAACCTGTATTTTCATTTGCACTTTAATTTTCTTGACAGTTTTATCAAGAAATATTTGTATTATTAATTTAGTGTATATGCACAAAGTACCAAATTTTTCGTAACGTAGGGCGCACCTGATTACGCACAGCCAATGAACGGGTCTATTCAGGTATTTTTTTTTTCCATACAAAAGGCGCACTGGATTATAAGGCGCATTAAAGGGGTCATATTATGATTTTAATTTTTGCAAAATTTAAAACACTATCCCGCTACATAAAATGTGATGGTGGTTCTTTGGTGAAAGTGTTGTATAGATGATGTTTTCCAGACCATTTTCAAGTAGCTTTCTGAGCATCTCTTTAGGATGCGCAGTTTTGTGGGCAACCCCACCCCCCTAGAGGGGGGGGTGTGGGGGGCTGCCCACATCTGAGGTCCTCTCCAAGGTTTCTCATAGTCAGCATTGTCACTGGCGTCCCACTGGATGTGAATTCTCCCTGCCCACTGGGTGTGAGTTTTCCTTGCCCTTTTGTGGGTTCTTCCGAGGATGTTGTAGTCGTAATGATTTGTGCAGTCCTTTGAGACATTTGTGATTTGGGGCTATATAAATAAACATTAATTGATTGATTGATTGTGGGTGGTTTTACCTACGTGACTCACCTTTGTTGTAGCCGTGTAGCGTGCAAGGACGGGCGTGGAAGGAGTTTCAAAAGATGGAGCTAATTGTTTTGATGCCATTCAGACTTTACTTAAATCAATAACAGAGCAGCATCTCCTCATCCGTGGCTTAATAATCCAACAACGTGTCCCGTGAAAAACCGTCCGACTGGAACCCTCTGATAACTAAAGTTCCGTGGGTGAATTATGTAAACCCACTACAGTTTGTAATGCTTTGATAGCTAATCTACTGAGGGATATAAGTAACAACTTTACGCTACTTTATATTAGTTCAAACCCCAACGAGTCATACCATCCATCCATTTTCTACCGCTTATTCCCTTTCGGGGTCGAGGGGGGTGCTGGCGCCCATCTCAGCTACAATTGGGTGGAAGGCGGGGTACACCCTGGACAAGTCGCCACCTCATCGCAGGGCCGACACAGATAGACAGACAACATTCATGCTCACATTCACACACTAGGGCCAATTTAGTGTTGCCAATCAACCTATCCCCAGGTGCATGTCTTTGGAAGTGGGAGGAAGCCGGAGTACTCGGAGGGAACCCACGCATTCACGGGGAGAACATGCAAACTCCACACAGAAAGATCCCGAGCCTGGATTTGAACCCAGGACTGCAGGACCTTCGTATTGTGAGGCAGACGCACTAACCCCTCTGCCACCGTGAAGCCCATCGAGTCATACCAAAGACTATAAAAATGGGATCCATTACCTCCTTGCTTGACACTCAGCATCAAGGGTTGTAATTGTGGATTAAATAACCAAAAATTATTCCTGGGCGCGGCCACCGATGCTGCTCACTGCTCTCTCACCTCCCAGGGGTTAATCAAGGGTGATGGGTCAAATACAGAGACTAATTTTGCCACACCTAGTGTGTGTGTGACAATCATGGGTACTTTAACTTTAACTTGATTAGAAAGATGAATGCCTCATAACGAGAAGGTAGACCAAAAGAAAAAGTTTACAGACTACGGTGCCGACATAAACTACACAGAAGGTAAGAAAAGTTAGTTTTGCATAATATTGTGAAGCAAAACCCCACATAATGTTCTATATTTCATGTTGTTTACTGGCGTATGTCTTATGTGTGACTGGTCACACTTATCATTATTCCATGTATCAACTATAATAGCTTCGAGGTTGGTAAACACACACACAATTATGCCATACATTAGGCACACCGGGTCATAAGGCGCACTGTTCATTTTTGAGAAAATTAAAGGATTTTAAGTAAGCCTTGTAGTAAAATACGGTAAATGTTTTTTCCTCAGTTATTTATGAGCTGCTTCTTATGCTTATTAGGTTAGTATCTATTTTTCCAAAGGCTAAGGTTTAATGTCTTGTATAAATAATAATCGTTGTGAATAACACGTGCTTTTCATTTAATTTGACAAGGTTGTAAACTGTAAGTAGGTTGGATATCGTTATTTAATATGATTAAATATTGTTCATCCATATAATGAAAGAGTAACATTACTAGTTCAGTGTTAATATTTAAGTGGGCCCTAAGTTTGTTAGTAGTGGAAAAGTTGGGACTTGTGGTCAAAAAGGTTAGGAATCAGTGACATGCAGTGGAGGTTTGAGGTTGGGGAGGCACTGACCCACTAGTCAGATTTACAAAAATACAGTACGATGCTGAATCACTGACTCACAAGTCAGATATACAAACATGACAGTATACAATGGCGCCGGCTCAAAATCACAAAAACACTAGACTAAAACATTTCAACACACTTAGTACACAATTAACACAGCACCGCAGAGCAGTCACTAGACCAGGGCTCCCCATTTCTTTTACCTGGGGGCCACATTGGGTTAAAACCATTTGGCCGGGGGCCAGACTGTATGTATGTGTGTGTATATATATATCTCAGGGCCTCATGGTGGCAGAGGGGTTAGTGCGTCTGCCTCACAATACGAAGGTCCTGAGTAGTCAGGGTTCAATCCCGGGCTCGGGATCTTTCTGTGTGGAGTTTGCATGTCCTTCCCGTGAATGCGTGGGTTCCCTCCGGGTACTCCGGCTTCCTCCCACTTCCAAAGACATGCACCTGGGGATAGGTTGATTGGCAACACTAAATTGGCCCTAGTGTGTGAATGTGAGTGTGAATGTTGTCTGTCTATCTGTGTTGGCCCTGCGATGAGGTGGCGACTTGTCCAGGGTGTACACTGCCTTTCGCCTGATTGTAGCTGAGATAAGCACCAGCGACCCCCACGACCCCAAAGGGGAATAAGCGGTAGTAAATGGATGGATGGATGGATATATATCTCAGGTAAGATGATTTTAATTCACTCAAAACAGAGAAGGAAGCAGTTATGCATGTAAAGTTCTAAACATAAAGTGATCCTCGAGCATTAATAGAAACATGCTGATTGGCAGCCGGGGTGGACCGGCAGCCAATCAACAGCAGGTCTGGGGAAAAAACACAGCGCAGGAAATGGAAACCGAATAAGAGCAATGATAGTAAGTCAATACAAAACAAGGAAGCACAAACAGAAATGAAGTGACAGACCGTCACTCTGTTTTGATCCTGGTCTGAGCTGGTTTGACCTAGATACTCTTAATATAAAACACAAAAGCGCAGATTTCAACCATTGAAATACTTTCAATCAATCAATCAATCAATCAATGTTTATTTATATAGCCCCAAATCACAAATGTCTCAAAGGACTGCACAAATCATTACGACTACAACATCCTCGGAAGAACCCACAAAAGGGCAAGGAAAACTCACACCCAGTGGGCAGGGAGAATTCACATCCAGTGGGACGCCAGTGACAATGCTGACTATGAGAAACCTTGGAGAGGACCTCAGATGTGGGCAACCCCCCCCCCCCCTCTAGGGGACCGAAAGCAATGGATGTCGAGCGGGTCTAACATGATACTGTGAAAGTTCAATCTATAGTGGCTCCAACACAGCCGCGAGAGTTCAGTTCAAGCGGATCCAAGACAGCAGCGAGAGTCCCGTCCTCAAGCGGAGGCGGATCAGCAGCGTAGAGATGTCCCCAACCGATACAGGCGAGCGGTCCATCCTGGGTCCCGACGAGCGGTCCATCCTGGGTCTCGACTCTGGACAGCCAGTGCTTCATCCATGGTCATCGGACCGGACCCCCTCCACAA